>NW_007726183.1:685992-721588 GCF_000696425.1 Galeopterus variegatus | reverse complement strand
TCTCACCCCAGCAGTGAATACACTGAGCCCAGCTTTGGAATGTCAGCCCTCTGTTCAGGAGCTGGGCTGGAGCAGAGGCCTCAGGTGCCAGCCCATTAGATACAATTAGATGTAATCATCTGAATTTTTTTTTTTTTTTTATCTTTTTTCCGTGTCCGGCAACGGATCGCAACCCTCAGTGTTGCCCCCGTACCAGACCGGGGACCGGCAACGGGATCGCAAGCCTCAGTGTTGCTCCCGCGCCTCGCTCAGCCAGTGAGCGGGAACCGGTCTGTACATGGGATCCGAACCCTCGGACGGGAGCGCCACCGCGCTTCCCAAGCGGCACACTATCCAGTGCGCCACCGGGCCGGCCCATCAGTACTTTTTTTTTTTTTTTTTTTCCTTTTGGTCTTTTTTCATGACCAGTAATGGGATTGCAACCCTCAGTGTCGCGCCCGTACCGTGATCGGCAACGGGATCACAACCCTTGGTGTCACACCCGTATTTTTCTTAATCTTATGACATGATGCTAGTAAGTTATTTTAAATTTGCAATCTGTTGTGATTTTTTTCAAATAATTATTTACAAATATTTATATATGCATATATAACTTATGTAAATCAAAATTTATATACACTATTTTTGCATTTTTTTCTTAAACAGGGCCTAAACTTTTATAAACATCAGATCCACCTAATCAGAATTCACCCGTTTCTAAGTTATCAAGTAGAGATAATGGGAAGGAAATTACCTTATGTTTATTACTCCTACTCTTATGAACACATATCCAATAAGTATCTCAAATTCCATATCTCTGATACTAAACTCATGTTCTCACCTATTCCCAAACTTACTGACATTATTCCCTATCTTGATGAATGAAAAGACCACTCACTGAAGAGCCACTTTCCCATTTCCCTCTGACAATGCTTCCTTTCAAGCTTTTTAGATTTTTCATTTATTCACTTTTCTAGTGTCTATATTCACTCTCCTTTTTACCAAATAATCTTTCATTCAACTTCTCTTTACCCCGTCCTTCAATTCATCAGCTAATTTACTTTTACCCCAGCTTTAAGATTCAATTCATGTGACTTCACTTTAATAACCCTCATCCCTGCCCAATCTGCATTAGCTGCCCTCACATGCCATAGTGACCTGACCTGTGTGTTTTCTTCTCTACCTTCTCAGTTAAGATAGTGAGATACTTGAATCAAGAATTCTGTCTTGCTTTTGAGTCTTTAGACTCCAGCTCAGTTTGTGGTATGCAGTTGTAGTGAAGAAATGCATTTTACATAAATTAATGGATGCAGGTGCTGTATCATTTATAAGCCACTTTTCTAAGTATATGGATTTTCTATTAAATGTATCTCTCTTTTTTAGGCATTTATAGCTATTCTTTTGTATTTGATTTTAGGCAAAGATAATTTTTTTCTCTATAAAACTTTAGATTTATTTCCTTCCAAAATATTTCCTTGCTTCACATTCTAAGTTAACTTGGCGGAATGATATGATCCATACAGAAAAAAAAATTAATCTCAGTTATTAATAATAAAAACAGTAACATGACAGAATGGATTTGAGTAGATTAGCTGAATAGAACTGAGCAACTTAATCACTTCTGCTATTATCTGTTAAGGGTTAATTTTAGAATGTGAACTTTGGACCAAAAACTATATCTCTGTGCTTTCCAGTTGGAAGTATTTCTTTCATTTCGGCCTCATCACTTCAAAATTGTCAGTTACTTCTACTTATGGGCTACTCAGGTAATTTACGAACTTAAAAGAAATATTTTAAATTGAATTTCCAAAATACACATATATATAGTACACACATAACATACTATTTATTAGTATTTTAAAGGTGGAGACTCATATAGCTTGATCACAAACTTTACTGTATTTGCAGCACTACATACAGTGTGTAGTTACTGAGTTCAGTTAACTGTCCCCCGCCAATGCAGAAAACTCTTGCAGTTATAAATGAGAGAAAATGTCTTTTAAAAAACTTGTTTGATGTTCTTCAGTGTCAAAAGACAAAATTAAAACAAATTTGATTTAAAGATTTAGTTGGCTTTCATTTTCAATTCTAGAATCAGACAACACTTCATTTTATAAAATAGAATGAGTATTTCAATTAGCAGAGTAGAAGAGTTTGGTTTCATTGTTAAGGGCTGAAGAGAGCATATATAAGGAATAAAGAGCAGATTGGTTGTTTTAAAGTTACTTTCTTTAGAGGGTTAAAACAGAGAGGACTTCCTTATCATATTGGCTCAGGTAAACTGGGCCCCATGTCATTAGATGCTGTGAGTCTCCTGGTTTTTTGGTATATCGGCCCATTTCAAAGTTCAAGTTGATTATGTGGCACTTAGCACAAGTGACTCCATTCTGGTTTGGTCCTATTTGCTGGGCCTAATACAAGAGCTTAGTCCAAAATAATGACCTTCTGCAATTTGCGTTTAACATTGGTTCTCAAATTACTTGGTTCTTGAATACTAATTTATGGTTACATCTATTTAAAATATCTTAAAAGGATGACAATTTTCCATGTACTAGGAAAAATTTATATTTTGATGCAGATTTTTACAAAAATGTTTTACCATACTAATGAAATTAGGAATATTTCTATACAAGATCAAGACTATTTTAACTAAATATTATTTTGTTTTTATTCATTCAAAAATTAGTTTAAAGAAGTCTGATATTCTTCTTAACATTAACTTCCAAGAATTACGTACACTAGTTAAAAAAAAAAAAAGAAAAATATTTAGACTGTGTTACAGAGCCTATTGTTTACTGATTTCTCATTTCTAACTCATTTTACATTAAGGAGAATATTAAAGTTATATAGATATAAACTTATAAGTTTCCCAGGAGTAAATGTTCACTCATTTTCTACCTCTCATTCTCTCTTTAGTCATTTCTCTGTCTCCTTCCCTTTCTTTGACCCTCCCTCCTTCACTTCTGAAATATACATAAGCATAAGAGATTTTTTTGAGATTCTTCAATTATTAATGGCTCACTGAAATATATATTTTTTCAAATACCGTAAAAGTTGTTTCTGGCCATGACAGTTACAGTGTTAAGTTATATTTGGTTCATAAAGATGAGTCCCAATTACTTTTTTTGTATTAACTATCTCGCGTATCCGTATGGAATGTCCCCTCAAAAAGTATAAATTCATCTTCCATACAATATCTCAAAAGACTAACCAAATTTGTTGAAACAGATACATTTCCTAGTTTACACAAACTTTATAATTTATTATTAAAATAAAGTACATAAAATATGAGATGGGAGGATATGGTTATAATTAATTTCACTTTAAGCTGAAATAATTGGAGAGTCACATTAAATCGACAAATTGTCACTTTGAAGCTGAGGTTATCAAGATCCATAGAAAAAAGATAAAACAACCTTTTTAGCATTTTGTAATATATATTCTGGGATGAAACTTTGAGGGACATAAATGCATCATGCATAGATTTTTTAAAGATACTGCAGCACCAGTAAGGATATCAGTGATACCGAGGTATGTATGGAGGCAGTCTGGGTATTAGAAAACAAAGTGAAACTTATTAAAAAATTGTTTTCTAGAACATAAATATGGTTTCAAATACAGTAGTAACATCACAGTCCAGAATGTTCAGCCTGTTTTTTATTGAGGCAATTGTGAAGCTATCAAATCCTATAACTTTAAGAATAATATATAACTGTGTACATGCAAGTTTGAATATGAATTTAGCAGAATAATAAGAGATAAGTATGCTTGTTTCTGGCTCTAAATGCTTAAGTCAGAATGCAGACCTTTCTTAAGGCAAGCTCTTGAAGTAAATTATTTTTTTTTCTAAACTAGGAAGAGGAAAAAGAAGAGTTTTGATGACATATGATAGTTATTTTTTATCCTTCAGTCTGTGTTTCTTCAGTACACAAGTATGTATAATTAAAATGAGCATTCACTACACATTGATATGCAAAAAATATTTAGTGAATCTCACACTGATTTTCTCTAAGTGTCAAAGTGTATGTTTTTGTAATATATAATGTATAATATTACACTAGTAGGCATACATTTATTTATTTTCATATGTTTAATTTGATTTCTAATCAATGTATTCATATTATGTATAAATTGCAGTATCTTATTTTCTTTGAATAGAAAATATGAGATTGGAACCAAAAAAATACCTCCAAATTGTCATGTAAGAAATTTGATTATATGATACTTGTGAAGATTCTGGATCGGTACTGTAATTTTATTTTCTTTCTTAAATATTTTCCTGGTATGCTTTTAAAATGCTGTTAGGCACAAATAAAAACATTGATTTTTCTGTATATCAGTTTCACCTCAACACATTAAAAGTGGAAAGTAGTCATCTGAATCTCAGATGAAATTACATGGATTTGTTTCCAGTGGTATTAAGCATTACAATCTCACCAACCACTTTATTATTATTATTATTATTATGGTTATATCACTTAACATGAGATCTACCATCTTAATTTTAAGTATATGAGGGCACTTCAAAAAATTCATGGAAAGATTTGTATTATCTTTCAATTCTATATTTCCATGAACTTTTTGAAGTACCCTCATACAATACAATATTATTAACTATAGGAACAATGTTGCACAGCAGATCTCTAAAATTTATTCTTCTTGCATAACTGAAATTTTAAGGAATTTTATCATGGTGGCTGTTGAGCAAATATTATAAGAAAGCATCTGACACAGATCTACTAACTCTCTGTTTGACATAGATTTTCTTTCAAATTCAGCTATTGCAGATAAATAGTAAACTTTCTAGGAGAACCAGTGATATAATGATCAGCACTGAAAACTCAATCATCAATTACCTCCTTTATAAATCATTTCAACTTTTAATTTTTAAAATGTCATAAAAATAGCACAAATAAAATCAGGAATCAAGCATGATTGTTTCATTGCAAAATATTTGTATTTACTAATTCTTCAACTGCACCTTTTGAAATTGGCGGGTGAAAAGCATAGGACACAATATTAAGGTTTCACCAAAGGCTCATCCTTCAAGACACCCTTCATTCTCTCACTCCTGCACTGGAAGGGTAACTAACAAAGGCAGAGGCTTACAGCCTCTGGGCATTACAGGCTCACTGGGTGAAAAGTCAATGCCAGGTAGTGCTCTGCATTTTGGCTCTTGCCAAGTCTCTTGGATTTGTTTGTCCTCCATCACAGCTGTTTCCTCTATACCTTCTATCCCCCAGTGCTACGAGCAGGTCTCTTAATTATCCACTGACTACGGTTTCAAACTGGAAGTAGGTGAACTCTCTTCACTGTCCAATTCAGTTTTGCTTGTTAGAAAATTCTCTGTGACTATTCTGCCAGAACACTGGGGGTGGGAAAGGTGGGAAGATAAAAGAATGGCACTCTTGCCTACAACACATATATACTACTTTTAATGCAGGAAAAATATAATTAAATTAGTAATAATCTATTGATAATATAATGTATTCACATATACATTGTGTTTATGTGTATGTAAACAGTCCAATAAATCAGGTGGTGTTAATTCCATTGTAAAGATAAGGAAACTGAGGCTCAGAATGATTAAGTCATTTTCCAAGGCTACATTCCAATGAATGAATGAAATAAGGAATGAATGAATCTCCAAGGAAAACTGCATGGACTGAATGGATTAAGAGGTTGAGATAAAGAGAGGTCAATTTTCAACCCATTTAGCAATCAATTTACAGAGTAAGCTGGTCTGACAGTCACATGGGGTTTATGTTTGGGGGTAGGATGCTGCTGAAGAACCAATGATGACAATTTTAAAAGAAAACAAGAATGAATAACCGATGAAACATCTTCATGGAATAGAAGAAGAATGGTGAGTCGAATGGATGGCTAGGCTTTCACCAGAAACAGTTAGCTCTATGGTAAACATTTCAGCTTACTAGCATGTTTTGAAAAACTTTTTTAGGCTTCAGTGCCAAAATGTTAGAAAACCTAGGAAAGATAGATGAATTGCTACAGAAACATAACGGGCAAAATCTAACTTAGGAATAATTAGAAAACTTGGATTTTTTTCAATAAGTATTAAAGAAATTTAAATAATTATTTAAAACCATTCCATTAAAAAAAAAAAAAAAAAAAAACCCACTCACTCACCAGGAACTAACTGAATAGATTTATAAGTGTTACCAGTCTTTAAGGAATTTCCAAAATTATTCAAATTCTTCCATAAATATAGAAAATGACTGCATGCTCTGCAACTCATTTATGAGTTAAATAATTTTATAATTCCTTTTTGATAAAATAATTTTGAGAAAATTATAATTTTGATAAAAAATTAGAGGTGGTATGAGGAAGAAAAATAGTAGGTCTATTGTGTTTTTGAATATAGATGCAAAACTTCTAAACAAAATGTTAGCAAACCAAATATAGTTCTCTGTAATATACAATGACCTATTTGGGTGCATGAAAGAATTGCAAGAATCATTTAATAATACAGAAATATATAAATTTATGTTCCTACAGTAAACAATTAAATGAGAGCAACCATATCAACATCTCAAAAGATGCAGAAAAAAATTTACCATTTATTCATAATAAAAATTTTTGCTATAATAGAAGTAGAAAGAAATTTTATTAACCACATAGAAGGTGGGTGTCAATGAAGAAGAAGAAAGAAAGAAAAAAAATCCCTACAAAAAATTCCATCCTAAATGGGCAAATTCTGGAAGTATTCCATTTAAATTTTAGGAATAAGATATGGATGTTCTTTATGAATACTCCTATTCAACCATGTATTAGAATTCTGGCCAACCACATACTGGAATTCAGGACAACGAAACAGGAAAAGAAATAATAATTATAAGGATTAGAGCTCATTAATAATACCAGTTATTAGCATATGATACAATTGCATGCATACAAATCCAAATGAATCTACAAACAAAATTTAGGCAACAGAAAAACAGGAGCAATATGACTGCTATAATACCAGTATATAAAAGTCAAATATATTTATATACACTAGCAACAAAGCATTAATATTGATATCTGTAAACATGATTTTGAAAATATTTAAAATGCCAACAAAAACTATATAACAACCAAGAATAAATCTAACAAAATGTATGCAAGACCTATAAGTATAAAATTAAAAACTTTATTAAAGGACATTAAGGTATACATAAGTAAATTGAACTATCCTCTTCATGGATAAGCTGAATTAAATTACACAGATGTTGTTTCTCCCAAAATTGATCTGTGGGTTTAATGCAACTCCAATCAAAATCATAACTGGTTTTTCTTTGACCTTATTTATTTTTTGAGTGTGAAATATGACAAGTTAACTTTAAAATGAGTACAGAAAAACAAAGAGGAAATAATAGCTAAGATTCTTAATGACATATGAGATATAGACTTACTAGAAAGCTATAGTAATTGTAAGAGCGTGGTACTGGTGCAGAGATGGAGAAATTCATGAATAAAACATAACAAAAAATACAAAAAGAAAGGTACTTATATAAGAAAACTAGATTTATGATAGAGTTTGCATAGTAGAAAATTGAATTATTCAATAAATGAAAAGATGCATAAAAATAACTAGAAAAAATTGGTGCACTATAGCCAAAAGGAAGAGAGGAAGGAAGGGAGAAAAAGGATGCCTTTTTCACACCATGACAAATTAAGAATTTCTGTGACAAAAGTAGAACAGAAATTTTAAAAGAGAGTATATGTGAATTTTTTTCTGACCTTGGGTAGGGAAGCTTTTCTTATGTAAGACTGGTAAAGGTAATAGCCACTTATCATAAATTTGAATACATTCAAACTAAAATCTTACTTATTAAAATTCACATTTATGAAAGTAAAACTTACAACTTGTAAAAGATATTTGAAAAAAATACAAATCAAAAAGGATTAAATCAAGGACAAGCAAAGAATTTTTACAAATAAACAAGAAAAAAAAAGAGCAGAAAATAGAGACAAAAAACATGAATAGGCATTTCACAAAAAGAAGAAATACATGAAATTAAGATGTGGGTTATCACAAGTGGTAGAGAGGTTGGAGGGGAGGAAGTACACTCATTGTACTTTGTTACAATTTCTTTGGGAAACAAATTGGCATTATCTTGTAAAGTTGTATATTAGTATTAGTTACTCTGAAAGTAGCCACTGTTCATAAGCACTAGGAAGTATGTACAAGAATGCATTTTTTATAAGAACATAAAAGTAACCAGTCCAAATATCCATTGACATGGATCTAAAGAGGCATATTCACATAAGTGGTATTTAACACAGCAGTAGAAATAAAAAGAACTTCAGCTACACATGAAAGGGAATTCAGCTACAACATGAATGAATCTTGGTAGCAATACTAAGTGGATAAAGCAGAAAGCAATATGTTGATTATGGCATACACATGATAACAACATTCAGAATAGTGTTCACCTTTGTGAATGAGGAAGAGCAGAGCTAGAGGGAAAGAGTACAGAGGTATGTATATGTAAGTTGTTGGAAATGTTCTAACTCCTGGAGTGGGCATTCGGTACATAGCTTATTATTATTTCACACATAATATAAGCAAACCAGTTGGTAGTAGACTGGAAGAAAATATTTGCAATATGTCTAACAAAGCGTAAATATAATATGCAAGGAAATGCATGAGAGTTTTATGTTCTAAATATTCATGGCTATTATTATCAAATGGTGGGGTTTAGTTAAATTTTATACATGTTCTAATATATTTATGCGCTGTTTGTACTACTTGACCAAAAATGTTTCGAATGATGCAAATTTAAATGCAGAGCACTTGTATTATGTAAAGAGTTTATAAAATAATGTTAAAAGAAACTCAGTAGAAAAGAGAGGCAAAGCTTTGAAGATTATAGTCACAGAAGAGGTTACACATCTCCAGAAAACCTACAGAAATATGCTTAACCCACTAGTAAACAGGAAAGTGCAATTTCACAAAAAATAGCAAGATGCTGTTTTTCACTCATTTTTGAAGGCATATAATAAAGTTGTTCATATGTAGTATTTTTGGGTTGCAAGAAAATGAACACTTACATATTTTACAGTGGGAGCCATTCAGAGGGGTGGGATGTAATAGAACATTTTCCTCTAGAGTAACCTGCAGAAATACCTGCACGTGTTCACACAAATGTACTGCAGATAATGTTACCTACAGTACCATTATTTTGTAATAATGAAACACTAGAAATAGTTTAAAAGTACATGGAAAGGAATAATTTATTTAATTTCATAGTACATTTACTTGTAAATCATGAGGCAACACTTAAAAATCATGTTATATTACATATAACATGCATATATTATGTGCTGATTCAGGAAGATCTCTTAGACATATTTTTAAGTAAAAATAAAAGATGAGTAAATAAACAGTATGTACAACACATTTCCATTCATGTTAAAAAATATGTTTAATGAAGATTTATATATGTACATACATATATACAAAAAAATTAGATGGTTGCATATTATATTATTACCAGCAGTTATCTCTGGGACAAGGGAGAGAAATAGCACACTCCAGAGTTTCTGTCTTGTTTCAAAAAATCTTTCATTGCAATAAAATAACGCATGTATGACTGTATAACTGGCTGCAATATCTGCCTTTGTGACTTTTCCCAAAATAGGTTGCATTAGTAAGTGCGCTGCACTCAGTAACAGCAGAAGCAGTAGGTATTTATTACAGCTGACCGAGCAATTAGGCTTGAGTGTTCCTGGGTGAAAATCTCTGTAGACCAGGTCAAAAGACAAGGTGAAGCCTGGCTTCTATATGCAGATTCTAAATCAGAAGGAAATACTGAAACACTTGGCTAGAACCCCAGTTGCAGCTTGATCAATTGCTCCCAGTAATGGAGAAAGCAGAAAACTGTTAAATACATTATATTTACTGACATAGTAGTCACATTTATATAATTATTCAAAAAATAATTTTTACTGATAAAAAGTATTAAATAAAACAATGTAGTATATGTAATTCTGGATTGTGTGAACTGCAGATCACATCTGGAAGAATATCTTAATGAAAATTACTTTAATTGATTAACTTTGCTTTTTTAAATTTTAGAGTTTATAAAAGAAAACATAATATATTCGTTACAGAATCTACAATATATATTTACAAAATATTTTTAAATTTATGGAATCTGGAATATATAATTACAAAATGTGTCTAAATTGATATGTAAAATATCATAAAATAAAAACGTATTTCATTGAATAAAATTCTAAGAATACAAAACTGAACAATTCTTAATTTTAGAATATCAATTATGCACCATAACATTCTTATTTTTCAGATTAAACTTTTTCCGCGATGTTCCTGACTTCAGAGTGTTAGCTTGTGGTGGAGATGGAACCGTGGGCTGGATTTTGGATTGCATAGGTAATACTTAATGTGACTAGGGTGAAAGTGTAGCCTTAAATTCTGTTTTATCTATGTATCTATCTTTAATTTTATTTTTTTATTTTTTTATTTTTTTTGTCTTTTTTCCGTGTCCGGCAACGGATCGCAACCCTCAGTGTTGCCCCCGTACCGGACCGGGGACCGGCGACGGGATCGCAAGCCTTGGCGTTGCTCCCGCGCCTCGCTCAGCCAGTGAGCGGGAGCCGGTCTGTACGTGGGATCCGAACCCTCGGACGGGAGCGCTGCCGCGCTTCCCAAGCGGCGCACTATCCAGTGCGCCACCGGGCCGGCCCTTTAATTTTATTTTTTTTATTTATTGCTAGCATGACTATCTTTGGAAATGATTGGACATATGGCAGGTTGCACATTATTTATTGATTTAATTTACTCTTCTAGAGTACAAAATTTTAGTGGACATAATTTACAAGTATTTAGGAATCTTTACTTTCTAACCCATTTCTCATAGTATTTACTATGTCTACAGAGTTGTTTTTTTGCCCTGGTCAGGATGCCAAAGGGATGTTAGCATTTCTGATGAAATCTGTGCCAAATACATGTACTTACTTCATTTAAACATGGATACCCAAAACCTTACCCTCTGTGTACATTCGTATCATTGTCATTAATCATCATCATCATTGTGGCTAATTTTTAATTTATCGTGTACTATCTGATATTCCCAAATCATCTTGTTTATTACTCACAACTCTGACATAGAAACAATTAATAACCCTATTTTAGAGATAGGGAATCTAAGGCTTGAAGAAGCTAAATAACTAGAACAAAGTCATACAGCTCTGAACTCACAGAGCTAGTGGGATTAGAACCCATACTTTAACGTAATTCCTTATTGCCTCTCTGGTTAAATTTAAAAAGCTTGATGTTTATCAGCAAACAAATCAGGTACATAATTGAAGGTACAAGGTAAGCATGTAGCACAAGAAAATCTTGATAAATTCAGAAAATTATGTGTGTTTTCAGACATAGTCAGATGTCAGAGCTGATTCCTTCTTAGAAGAATAGATCATGAATTGGCCTTAATGAGCAGATAAATCCAAAAGAAATATTTACTTTTCTAGGTCTCACTTCAGTTTCTGCACTGACCAATTCTTTGTTAAGAATGGGCCTTTCACAAAAAGAATTGACTCAAAAGAAGTTTTGCTCTCTCTATAAATTAAAACCAACATCTATTTAGTCAATGCCAATGAGAATACTCTAACATTTCATTCACTGAAAAATATTCAAGTTAAACATGAATACATGTTGTTAACAACACTTTTAGTAAGATTTAACAACCTTAAACCTAATATTTAATAAAAAGAAAATGTGAATATTCTGATTTTTGGCCTTCCAAAAAAAGATGCAAACAGTATTTCTATGCACTTTCTAAGAAGAAAACTAGAATTCAAGAATTGCAAAAGTTAATGAATTTGTTTTAAAGTGTCTGAGGACTTGGGAGGCTTTTAGAGTGAAAATAGTAGGAATTTTAGGCTTGGTTTAGCCTCCAAAATCTAAATCTTGGCTATTTCGCTGTGGCATATCACTAAATTATCTATTCCCCTTATCTTTACGCACATATACACTCTGACTATGAAGAGCTGAGAGGGAGAAAAAAATAATGTATGTTTGTGACATTCATTCAAGACATACGATGATTCAAACAAAAGCATATGGGAAGTCAGTGGCAGAGATCTTTACTACTCTGAACCCAAAGCACTATGTGATGTGAAGATTAATCTCACAGAAAACCTGCTGATCTTGGAGTAATCCAGCTGTTAACGTCGTGTTCCGTTTGCTCTGACACAAAGCAGTTCCATGAGTGGGAACAATGTAAGGACACTATTAGCAATTCACTCACTTTTAGAATTCCTTAGCGTAAAATGTACCCAGGGTTGATGTTGCAAAGGACTTTATATGGCACCTACCCTCTACCCTAATCATGCCTCAGTGTTCCTGTGCTGCATACCTGCATCCCTGAGGATTTTAATGGAAATGAATAAAACACACCACATTTTTAGCTGAGCTAAGATATTTAAAAGCCTATCCTCATGTATGAGTTTTGAAAATCCCCATTGTTTTGTGAGTAATAGCATCTGTTTTATCAATCACTAAAAATGTATACAAATTAATCGTAATTCATAATTGTATATATCTATTAAATTCCTTTTTTGTTTGTTTTTCATAAGCACCTAGTGGAATTCCTTTATTTAGTATCAGGCTGTCTTTTATACTGTTGTTTTATCTGGGTTAACAATTATTGCATTTTATTTTAATCTTTTGATTCCACAGAAAAGGCCAATGTAGTCAAGCATCCTCCAGTTGCAATTCTGCCTCTTGGGACTGGCAATGACCTAGCAAGATGCCTGCGCTGGGGAGGAGGTAAAGCAGCCGCCCCAGCAGCATAAGCAGAAACACTGTTGACAACACCCCTCCCCTGCAAGAACACCCAGCATTTCTTTACTGCATGACAACTGCCATATGACTTTAGCAAGTATAATTGATGTCACATACATACTATATAATTTTGAATGATATTCTGGGTAGAAGAATGAGTAGAGGACAAAGAGACAGTGGGTGTGGAGCTTTAATCTGATACTAATTATAGACTTGGGCCTAGGGAGGACAAGTCTCTAAACCTCTCTGGTTTTTGGTTCTCTTGCTTAACAAATGAGGCAAACATGGATGAACTATAAGACAATGTTCAGATTTTTAATCTGTTGCTTCGCCTCACACGGGGTGACAGACATGCAAAAAGGATTACTCAAAGCCCATTTCTTCTGAGCAGTGAGACACCTCAAAGGGGTTAATTTCCTGGAACTCTCAAGAGAGAGGCATTCCTCCTTTGGGAAATTAACCCTAAACTGGGGTTCTTTCTTAGTATTTATTCTCCAGGCCAGAAAGTTACAGAAAAGGAACATAGGTTGAGTTATGGCTAAGTGTAGTTTCACAATAGAAGCTGGTAACATCAGTGGAATAACAAAGTGGCATTCCATAATGTAATTTGCAAAAGGTTAAGTCGATCCACCAACAGAAGCTTGTTCTTAGCAAACATTTTCTTTCCCTACAGCAATTTCCTTAGTATGTTTACACAAAAATAAAGCAACTTAACATATCAATCAGTAGGTTAACCTGCTCCAAAGGCATCTGTCCTTGAGCCAGAAATTTTGCTGTATTACAATTCTTTATCTACATCAGAGACTTTAAAAGCCTGGGGAAAGTTTCCTGTTTTTTGCATACTTAACATTTCTATATGTAATTTTAAAAAGTTAGGTTATACCTGAAACTACAGGGCTTTGGAAACTAGGCCCTGTGAAATACATTTGCTTTATAAATGTTAGTATACTCCACATTAATCTATGAGTTGTGTGGCAAAATCACAAACAAGGAAAAAATTGAAAGGCTAATAAGGATTTTCAAATGAATGAGTACATTAAGTAATACTTAATTGTTGAGACCCACTTTATGCTTGCCAGTGTGTTCTGCACGTGGGATACAGAGGTGAGAAAAGGACCTTAAATTCTAGTGGCACATAAAGTCATGTGTAAATGGTGAGATGCTCTACTAACAAGTAAACAAGCAGATGTCCAAATAGAAGGGTAGACCTCACCAAGGAGAAGACATAGTAGAGGCACCTCATGGCTAAATAAAGACACAGACAAGTAAAACAGGGCTGGGGGTGGGGATGGGATGAACTTCACAGGCAGAGGGAACATCAAGTTCAAATGCCTGGAGGTGGCAAGTCAATTGACATAGTCAAGGAACTGAAAATAGAATAATATGGATGGAGCAGAGTGAGAAAGAGGATATTTCAAGATGAGGTCCTAAAATATTTGGAAGAATCACTAACAGGTTATACTTCTCTGAAAATCATTATTCAACACCAAATTTTGCTAAAGAAGCAGGAATTAAATGCTAAATATTTTTAGCATCCTAGCTCACTTAGAGAAGTTTGAAAAGTGTCTACTAAGACTGTGAATCAGAAGCCCTTGGGGAGCTTGTTAAAAATGTAGTGGCCTGACCCCACCCCAAATATACTGAATGGAAACCTCTGGGGGTGGGACCTGAACAAAAAGACCTGATCATCTTTTTAAACAAACTCTCTAAGTAACTCTGTTTTACAAGAAAGTTAGAGAACAATTCCATGAGTATCTGGCCAACTAGTGAGCTCTAAGCTGTGTACATGTTAGACAGACAGAATTGGAGACTAAGTTAAAAACTTAGTTATAACCTATTTGGGATATTCAGTAAGAGTATACTTTAATAAGAGAGTATTTTCATCTTCTTAATTAAAGCTCATGGAATCTGAAGAGATAAATATATAGCCATTACTTATAAAGTGCTTATATTTGCCTGTGCTTGTCCATGTGTACAATTTAAAAACAGGAAAAAATATACGTGGCTTCTTGTTATATTTTTCTAGAACATATGAGGGTACATCAGAAAGTTCATGGAAAGATTTACATTATCCTTTAATTCTATTTTTCCATGAACTTTTTAAAGTATCCTTTATATTTATATTTGGAAATTAATAATTTTACTTTGTGCTTTTAAATTAGAAATAGCTTAAATTTCAAATATCAAGAAGTTCATTTTGGCATACTCTAATGATTCTTATAAAACCTCACAAAAGATATCAATGGACAAAAAAGGACTATATCATATATCAAAGTATATATTAGTGACAAAATTCTCTGTGAGTGCCTAGTATGTTGACACTCTTCTAGGTGCTGGACATGGAGTTAGGTAAATAAATGAATAGCTCCTACCCTTTTGGAGAATACATTTTCACTGGATATATAGTCAAATCAATGAACAATAAAATATATAGTACAACATGCGAGCAGAGCTACAAAAGAATGAGTAATACAGAGGAACTATTTAGCTAGATGCTCAAGAAGGTCTCTCTTAGGTGATAACATTTAAGCTGGAACTAAAATATAAGGAGGGAGAAATAGCTTCCTGTGCTGAAAGGACTGAAGGAAGGCTGGAGAGGGAGGGTTGCTGAAACAGCAGTGGAGTGGTGGGTTGTTGGGATCTGTGAGTTCTGTGAGTTTGGGAAGATAATTGGGAGCCAAGATAATGCAAGGAATTGTTAGTTGTGGCAAGAATTTTATTTGACTGATTTTGAAGTGGAAAGTGAAGCATTCGAAGACTTTTGGGTACAGAGTGACACAATGACACCAATGTTTTTATAAAATAAATTAATTTGGGGTGGAAAACAAACTGGTCAGGAAGTATGAAAACATGTAGAACTACTGTTTTCCAAACAAGATCTCTTTTTTTTTTCCTTTTTGTCTTTTCTCGTGTCCGGCAACGGATCGCAACCCTCAGTGTCGCGCCTGTACCAGACCGGGACCGGCAACGGGATCGCAACCCTCGGTGTTGCTCCCGCACCTCACTCAGCCAGTGAGCGGGAACCGGTCTGTATGTAGGATCCGAACCCTCGGCGGGAGCGCCACCGCGCTCCCAAGCGGCGCACTGTAGCAGTGCGCCACCGGCCGGCCCCAAACAAGATCTCTTATAGTTGTCTTAATTAAAAACTAAAAGGACTGGACTAGATGTTGATGATGCAATGAGGCCAGTAGACAAGTCAAAGGTACATTTTGGGGCATAGGCTGATCAAACTTACCAGTGGATTAGATGGGGGCTCTAGGGAAAGTGAGGTATCAAGATGCCCAAATTGATCAATTAGGAAAATGGAGAAGCATTTTGCTAGAGATGATTAAGAAAGAAACATGCTTTAGAGTGGGATTCTTTCTTGCCAGGTACGTAACTGAGCAAGTTACTTAAGAACTGTGATTTTTAGATTCCCACCAGAATGTGAGAAAAATAATAGTGCCAGTCTTATAGGTTCTTGTGCCAAAGTATTAAACTGCTTTGTACAGAGTTTGTATTGAGCACCTTATGCAGTCATATTATTATGCTTAGCATTTGTGAAAGAAAATACTTTATTCAACCAACAATCATTTAGTTCACTTACAGTAAATGGAACATATTGACTTGAAGCCTCTTTTTTTACGAGAATGTATTTCCTTATTTTAGAAAAAGTAGCATTGTAAAAATATAGGATGTCCTAAGGCATTTGAAAAATAATTAGCATTCTCTTCACAATTTCTGGTAATAATTAGTGCATCTAACAAAAATTTGAAGATTATTGCATTCAAAATTTTGTTTATGTAGTGTTGGGAGGTAAGTGACCGAGTTTAAACAGAGCACACGCCCACAAATAGCTGATGTTACTTTTCTTTATGTGATTTTCATTTGTAAACATTTCTATGATTTATTAGATAGATTCAGCCATTATTATGACATCACATTATTGAAGAAGAATGTTCTTATCTTGTTTCTTATTCTGGAGTGATTATAGGCTTTAAACTAAAATAATGAAAATAAAATAATTGTGCTTTGTAAGTAACTTTTTGCTTGCATGGTTAGTGGGTTTGATTTGTCTTTTTTAAAAATATGATCTTTGTGAGTTCAGGTTTTAGAAATACTATTAGAAGTTATATATCAGTATTTAGCAAGCTTGGTCATAGATAAATAAAAAGAAGTAGCACATAGGTATTTGTTAAATGGGCAACTACAGTCTGGAATTCATTTTTGTTAACTTCAAATGTAATTTTCTAAGTAGATTTATTTAGTGCCTCCTTCCTTTCTTACTTGGCAGGAAGACTGATTGATATCATTCTTTTTCATACTTGGCCATAAAAATCTTTGAAAACATATACAATGGCAAAGATTTTTAAGCTGAGTGACTTTACTATAATTAGCTGTGATATTTAATTTTTACTACATTTATTCCTATCATCTTCTCTCCTGGCTAGTTGCTGTTCCACTGTTCTAGTGTATGCTGAACAGTTCTGCTATTAACCTGAGATATGGCTGAGGACAAAGTCAACATTTGATTTAAACCATTATTATTTATTCATATTTCTACTGAGTATGTGTGTGTGTATATGTATATAAATGCTATACTTCCATATTATATTATATTACATTATATTATACTATTATATATAAATTTACTTATGCCTAAAAAACATTATGCTTATTCTGAAACAAGAGCAGAACTTGGAAAATGGGTGAATGTATTTCTTTTTTTTTATTTTATTCAGTAGGGAAATATATAAAATATAAATATACATATATATATAAAATTTATTTTGAAGGCTATTATAATTCTTAAAAAAATAGGAATAAATTAAATATTGAGAATGAAGATAGAACTATTAAAAAACATGCAAACTATACATGAAATATATAGTTATTTTAATCTTAAAGTTTAAACCATTCAGTATTTTAACATTGAGTACAATTATATGTATATTATTAATAATAATATTTTTAAATTATGCTGTAAAATTGTGGGTATCTTTTGAAATAATATTTGATACTTTCAATGTTTATATCTGTGTAGTCATTGTTTATCACCCTCTCTACTGTATTTCATAGTGCATAATTATTTTTTAAATGTGTGTAAAACAACAGGTGATGATGGGTTCCAAAAAAGATATTCTAGTTTCTGGCTGCTTACACCTTCTCATAGTTAATTGAACAGATGCACCTTAAATGTAATTTATTCTTTGTTACGGAATGTTGGCATATGAGAGTTGCTGTTCTTTTGTCTTTTAACCCAATTAGTTTTTCCAATGATATTTATACTAACAGCACTAATGTGGCATTTTCTTGTTCAACAAATAAATTACTAAGTTACAGGCCAAAAGTTACATACAAAAAAAAAAATACTGTAAAATTATCGTTCCAACTAAAAACGTCATTTTAGGAATATGTGTATGTGTGCACCTGTGTGTGCACTTGTGCATGTGGGTAAAGAGAGAGATTATTTAATTTAGTACAATATTTCAAATTCTGATGTTATCATCATCAATAATATTATATTCTTGAGAACTTTCTGTTTTCTATATTTTAGGCGTGATTTACTAAGACCTTCTATACATTATCTCATTTAATCCTCACAACAAACTTAAAGTTTTATAGGGGAGGAAACTAACATTGAGGGAGGTTAAGGGGAAAACAAAACAAACAAACAAACAAACAAACAAAAAAACAGTACATAACACATCCAGGGTTAGTCTACAGTCTCAACTATAATGTTATATACCTACAGATAAACTTAAGAGAAAAAGTAATATTAAGCAGTAACTTTCTTTTCAGACCATGTGACCATGTATAGCACTTTCATTAAAAAAAAAAAAAATTGACTTTTTGTGCATTTGCTCTAGGGCAGACCTGGTGAAGGGAACCTGTAGTGAGAAAAACATAATAACTAAGATGCAGTGTACTAATTCTAAGATAGGGTGAGTTTTGAGAACTACATTCTGTGGGACTGTGTAGGTTGAGAATCCGTTCCATTATTTTTGGGACCGTGGCTTCCAGAAAGAATTGTTAGTAAACTTAAAACCATGGTGAGAAAATAGAAGCAAGCCAGCCGAAGAGAAAAGAGGCACTCTGGGTAGGTAGAATAAGAAATGAAATGAAACAAAGTTGAAGAAGTACCATTTACATAAATTGAAGTTGGTGTGGAGGAAGGGGAAGCACGAGGTTGCGGGAGTGATGGAAAGAGAGACGTCTAAAGTGCCATCCGGGATTTTGACTTTAGCAAATGGGGGGATGGTGTGTCTTTCTGAAATAGAATGCACAGGAGGAAGATAAGGAAGCAGATAATTTCATTTTGAATATATTGATATCACGTTTTGTGGGAGTTTGAAGTAGAAGTGTTCATTTGGTAATTGGATGTACTGAGGATTTCTACCACAGGAGAGAAATATGTGTTGCAAATTAAAGCTTAAGAAGAAAATTTTGGAATAAGTATAATAAGTATAACTAATTCTTCATTTGGTGTTAGAATTTGCTTTAAATGCAGTATTTGGCTTTAGAATAATACACACACACAAACATACTCAACCACATATAAATACAGCTTTTATTGTTTGATTAAATTTTTTCTCAAAATATTTATTTTTTTCCATTAGGTTATGAAGGTGAGAATCTGATGAAAATCTTAAAAGACATTGAAAACAGCACAGAAATCATGTTGGACAGGTGGAAGTTTGAAGTCATACCTAATGACAAAGATGAGAAGGGAGACCCAGTGCCTTACACTATCATCAATAATTACTTTTCCATTGGCGTGGTAAGATTTCCCACTAAATCTTAATTTTTTTTTATCTGTCCTGCATAGTCACTGTATGAAAACTCTTAAACTATGAAGATTTACCGATTATAAGTAACTTATTTTATCTTTCTGTTAGCAAAACACCACTTTTAATGGGCAATAATAAAGCTTATGAATTTATTTTAAATCAGAGTATAAGCAATTGATGAATATTTCATTTGTTAAAAAAAAAGTAAATTTATTTTTTGTAATTGGTTTGACCATTCATGTACCAAAATGAAGCTTAGAATGTTTTCTGATATGATGCTTATAAATTTTGGAGTATAAGCTAATACTCCATATCAACGAAAAAGTGAGAACATTACATCAAATTTTATCTTACTTTGAGATCCCATTATAATCTTCTAAAAATCTACAAAAATTCTACAAAAAATGCTGCTATTATTCTCAAGTGGTTAATAAGTCAAAAGACTGACTTTTCCTTCATTTTTTTTTAGTCTTATACTGAAAGTAAAATATCTTTTGGCAGTTGAAAGAGAAATTGCAATTTTAATCTGTAAGGAATTAATAATTTTAACAGTGATTGTATATATACATATTAGGCAATAATTATGAAGTCTAAAAATATATTTGATATGACATTCCATTTCATTTAATGTGTGTCACTCAATACAAATCTCATCTCTGTTACATACACACAAACACACACCCACACTAATATACTATAGCAAGTATTGTTTGAGTTCATGAATTTTAGAGTTGAGCTACCTAAGAGTCTTGAACAAATTATTTAATCTGAATGTCTATTCATTTATCTGTGTTTTGCTGGTTATTATTTCCTCTATTTTAAAGTTAAAAATAATACGATTATACATTTAAAGAACCTCAAAGAGTTGTGCATAATATATATATATAATGGTTCCTAATACTGTGATAGTTATTATTATTTGCAAGAAAAATGTAATGCATCTTAATCTATAGAAGCCCTCCTATACATATTGGTATGAAAAGCAATATTTTTAACAGTTTTGTTAGTGTATAACTTACACACAACCTAATCACTCATTTTAAGTGTACATTTTAGTAGTATTAATAAATGTCTCCAATTTTGAAACCTTTTTATCACCCAAAGAAAAACCCCCATACTCATTTCTAGTCACTCCTGGCTCCAGGCAAGTGTTGATCTGATTTCCCTCTAAAATTTGCCTTTTATGGACATTTCATATAACAGAAACCATACGATATGCGATCTTTTGCATCTGGATTATGTTGCATAATGTTTTGAGATTCACACATGTGAACTGAATGAATACTCTTCTTTTTTATTGCTGAGTAGGATTCCATTGTATTCATATATCAGATTGTTTATTCCTTTACCAATTGATGGACATTTAGATTGTTTCCAGTCTTTGGATAGTATGAATGCCAACCTCTTAAGTCTCTCTAGGGTTTTTTCTCTTTTGGTTACTATACATTTTTTATTTTCATTTGGTTCTTTTTTTATAACTTCTATATCTTTAATTAGTATTTTTATTTGAAGAGTAGTTTTTACCATGCTTTTCTTTATTCTTTCAACATGGGTTTTTCTAGTTCTTTTGACATGTTTATAACAGCTGTTTTGAAGTCCTTGCTAAGTCCGACATCAGGGCCTATCAGAGACTTTGTTTGTTTGATTATTTATTTTTTCCTAAAATATGGAACACTTTTCTTATTCCTTAACATATCTTCTAATTTTTTGTTGAAAACTGGAAATCCCATTTAATGTAACTTAGAAACTGGATTTTCATTCTCCCATAGAGGTTATTATTGCTCCTGTGTTTGTGTAGTGACTTGCCTATGGAGCCTTTCTCTCCTATGATGTGTGGATGCTGATGCCTCAGCTTTGTTTATAAATTCTTGGGGTTTTTTTTTTGGGGGGGGGGTTCAGTCCTGGCTTTCTAGATGTAAGCCTTGTGTCGGCATGATTGGCCAGAGATTGTGCTCACTCTGAGCCAGAAAGTCTTCTTCCCTTTGTCATTGGATCCGTGTGTTCATTGGGGAACACATTTATAGTTTAGGCAATTATAAATTGGCTTCGACTTTTAATATATTATTGCCCTTCTTTTATCTCTTCTGTTCATGTACAAGATCTCTTATTTAACCAAGAATATGTATATAACCAAAACCCTCTTTGGTCTCATCTGGCCATGTGTGCAGCCTTGCATATGCATATAGCCTTTCTGACAGCCAAGGATATGAAGTAGTCTATCACACCTATTATGGCAGTCTCATTCTCAAGGTCTCCTGTTAAATTTCTGGTGAGTATGCTAGTTAATTGCTTGCCCTAATCAGTTTTGCAAACTCAAGCTAGTTGTGACACTGGCTTCTTCCATTCATTTGCCACAGATTTTCTGGCTTCCATTCCAAATCAAACCAGCTCTACCAACACTGAAACTGCTTGCTTTTCTAACTTGCTCCACCCTGGTAGAATTACAGTACCCAGGGAGCTGGAGGAAGAAGGAAGAAGCTCAAGGCTAAAACATGACAAGTTGCCAGTGGGTTGTTTTTTTTTTTAAATTGATACATAATTGATCATACATATCTGTGGTATACAGCATTGAGTATCAATACCTGTGTGCAATATGTGATGCTTATATCAGGACAATTACTATATTTATTATTATACAACATATTCATTTTTTGTAGCCTTTTACCAATTTCTCAATAACTGCCCCCCCACACACACCCACCTCTGGTGGCCTCGGTTCCATTCTCTCCATTTGAAAGTTTAAGGAATTATTGTGATTGTGTTGCATCTTTCTTTTTTTAATTATTTGTTTATATTTTTAGCTTCCACTTACGAGTGAGGACATGTAGAGTTGTTGTTGTTGTTTTTTTTTTTTTTTTTTTTTTTTTTTTTTGGGCCCGGTTTTTTTTTCTTAAAAATTTTTTTTTATTTTTAGCTTCCCCTTACGAGGGGGGGCATGTAGAGTTGTTTTTTTTTTTTTTTTTTTTTTTTTTTTTTTTTTTTTTCCTGGTGCCTGGTTTATTTCACTTAACAATTTTTTCTAAGTTCATCCATCTTGCTGTAAATGGCAGAATTTCATTATTTTTTATGACAGATGTTAAGTAGTTTTTCTTGAATAAACACTTCTCAGTTTGTTTTATGCCTTTGGTCATTTTGCAGTGATTCTCAACAGAGGATAATTCCTTCTCTTGGATTATTATGATGA
Source organism: Galeopterus variegatus (assembly GCF_000696425.1). Classification (NCBI taxonomy): domain Eukaryota; kingdom Metazoa; phylum Chordata; class Mammalia; order Dermoptera; family Cynocephalidae; genus Galeopterus; species Galeopterus variegatus. Next base: position 698,841 of record NW_007726183.1, on the reverse strand, counting down.
AAGGAGGGTTGCTACTGGCAACTAGTCTGTAGAGGTTAAGGATACTGCTAAATACTCTCGGTTCATAAGACATACCCTCAAACACACAACAAAGAATTTTACTGTTCAAAATGTTAACAGCATTGAAGTTGACAAGTATTTAAATACGTTTTCTATTTGTATATGAGACTGCTTGACATAATATGCAAACTAATTTACACATTTAACCTATAACTAATGAAGATTAGAGCTGGATTTTATGAAAAGCTTATTCCAAAATATATATGACAAAATAGCTTAAGTCAATTTTAATAATAGGGAAAAAAGAAGAGTTGTTTTACCAAATTAGATATGGCACAAGTGGATTGGATAATTATGATAAAATGGTGCTATGAAACAATGGATAGATGAATCATTGAGGAACCAGAGATACATATTGGAACTTAGTATAGGGGCGGTACAAAAATTTATTAGAGAAATGACAAATTAGTTGATAATGTTCAAAAACTAGCTTTCTCAGAGGAAGAAATTTTGTTTAAACTCTGTCACATTATATAAGTAAATGCCAGGTATAACTAAATTTGAAAGGCAAAATTTATGACCTAATTAAAGAGTGTATAATAGAATGTGTTTTTTATTTCAATGCAGAACAGAACTAATTATACAAGGTGGACTTTGGTTGAGTGTTCTTTTGAAGGGTCTTTTTCCATTGGAATTGGAGCCCCTCTGTGCATGACATGGGGAGCAAAGGTGTGATGAAAGGAAGCATCCCTTCCTTAAAGATTTACCACTGCCCTAGCAGGATAAAACCTCAGCACTCAGGGTCATAATCAGAGCAGTAGACCTCATAGAGAATTCATGCTTTGAATGCCACTCAATAAAGCCACCTGCTACTCAGCAGCTTGCATTCCTCTTCCACAATCAGTGAATCTAGAAAACAATGAAACAAAATGAATCATCTATCTCAAGCTGTCTCTGAATATATCAAAAATAGTTCAGTTGAAGCATTGAAAGGATGAGGGGGACATCTCAACTTTTTGCTATCATCAGAATGAAAAGCTTAAGATGAGCACATAATTTGTATTTGAAATTGTTTCTAGGAATCCTACTACCACCTAGTAACAAAGTGATATCAAAGTTTAACTCTACTGTAAGTATTGTTTTTATTTTAATTGTTGGCCTTTATATAATGACTGCAAATGCTCGCTACAATCTACAAAGAACTTTGCCTCAAATTTTTGGCAATCTGAGATGGTCAGAAACTTATAGATTAGTATTATCTTCAAGTCCATTATGAAATACTCCTTGTACTAGTCAGAGTGGGTTGAGTGCTCTCACAAACACCCCCAAAATATCAGTGGTCCAACAAGTAGAAATCAGTTCTTCATCACATGACAGATCAAGATGGGTTACTGTCTGGGCATAGGCTCTGCTCCACTTTGTCAGCCAGTGACCCAAGTTCCTTTCATCTTGTAGCTCTACCCTCCTCTAGATACACGGAAGCTTCTCCGTGGAACAATTGAACAATAAAAGAAAGTGGAGTATTGGAGCTTTTTTTTTTTTTGGCCCGGGAGTGGAGGTGGGGGAGGGCACAGAGCAGACCTGAAGGATGTAGTATTGTTTCTACTCATAACTCATTGGCCAAATCTTAATCACTTGCCTGCAACTAATTGTAAGGAAGCTGGGAAAATGAATTCTGTCTGCCCAGGAAGAAAAGACAAAATGGTAAATAAATTGACATCCTGCCAATTTCTTCTTTGTAATACTTTTCCAATTTAGGCAAAACTACTAACTATTGGAAATAATACAAAACTCATGATCAATTCTAAAAATAGATATTCTTCTATGGTGATGGCTCATCAATAAAAGTATGTGTATTTAGTACCTACTATGTGCCATATACTATCTGAGGATTGGCAGTGTACATAAGAGAAGAGGTCTATATATTCTAACCTTACGTTTCAATAAAGCAAGAGAAGATTGTCACAAAAGGCTAAACAGCTAGACATTAGAGACATGGCATTATTGCAGATAATGAGAAAAACTGCTCTCTGCTTTCATTCTGATTTTGCACTTTAAGCCAACTATAGATAATCTCAAAAGTCCCAGAAAGAAAACTTTACACTCAGTGCGTCACCACCAAATTCACAAAATGCCATCAACTTCGTAGTTGAGTCCTCATTTAATTGTTTAATAAAAAATTGAGCTCCATTTTTTCACCAGCCCCTGGAGTTATAGAATTGATTAAAGAGACAGATCACTTCATTAGTAGAACTTGGAGTTTAATGGTAGAAAGAGGCACTTATTAAAAAATAAATGCACAAATACAAAATTTTTGAAAATTATACTAAAGCTGTGGAAGAAAACAAAAGCTACCATGAGCTGGAATGAGGGACATTGACTTTAGATTTGATAGTCAGGAAAGGAGTATATAAATAAGATGCATTTAAAAAGATATCTGAAAAATACACACAAGTGAGCAGGACACCAGAGAGATGTAAGGAGCATACCAGGCAGGTATAACAGTATGGAAAGGGCTTGAGGTGAGAAATAGCTTTGGGTCTTCAAAGACCTTCTAGGCCATTGTGCCTGGACCGTAGAGAGGGAGAGTGGGAGTGAATGGTGTGAAACACAGCTGTAGAAGTGGCTGCTGCTATGTCTTAAAGGTTCTGGAAGCCACAGTTTGGTACTTGTCTTTTAAGTAGTAGGACACAGGATAATTAAATGATTATAATCAGGAAATAAAGTAGTGTAACTTGTATGTGGCAGGATCTCTTCTACAAGAGGTGATAGTTGGACATTAATTAAAAGACACATAAAACAGGTGTCATAAAATTAATACATACAACTTTAAATATTTCCTTTCAATGAAAAACTGGTAAATATAATTGAATTGGCCAATCTACCCTCATAATCCCAGACAATGTTTTTTCTTTTGAATATATGTGCTATGGATTGATTGAATTTTGTCCCCAAATTTCATGTATTAGAAGCTTAATCCCCATTAAACAGCTGTTGAGGGTGGGAAATCTTATTATGGTGATTGAGAGGTGGGGCCTTGAAGTGGTGATTAGGTTGCAGGACCATGCCTTAGTTAACGGATTGAAAATGGAGGTCATGGGCATGGTTTGGAGGGCTTTAAAAAGAGAGTGAACGAGGAGGTTACTCTCTGCTCTTTCTGCTCTGCCATTTCACAATGTGATACCCTGTATCACTGCAGTCACCACCAAGATCCTCACCAGATGTATTCCCTGGACTCTGGACTTCCCAGCCTCAGTAACTGTAAGCAATAAATGTCCTTTTCTTTATAAATCACCTATTTCTGTGTATTTGTGTTCTGTGTATATGAACTGTGATTCTACAAACTCTTTTGTGTAAACCACAGACTATAATAAACCATCTATGATTTCCAATTTTGCTTCGTTTAAAGTGGAGGAAAAACTCAAAAGATTCATGTGAAGCAATCTGAGTTAAAAACCCTCCTAGGTTTTGGCAATAGGTTTTAAAAAATCTTTGTAGTTATCTCTGTCACATATAATTATAACAAAAATTCAGCATTATATTTATATATATTTATATAAAATCTTCCCAAAACATTTGGCTTAGTTTCCATAAAAAAAAATAATTCTTTTTATAATCATCTTTGCCATTGGTATGTAATTAAATTATATAAGAATAATAAAAACTAAAATTGGCATAAACAGGGTTGTAAACAACACAAATGTCTCTTGGTAATCATAAATCTCAAGATGTGGAAAGAAAATGTGCAGGTTTACTACACAGTAGTCTATTAACAATATTTAGATTCAATATGATTTATGGAGAAAAAATATTGTTAATCTGGCAATTCACTTAAAGGAAGCTCAATTAAAAGAACTAATGCATTAAAAATTATTCTGGTTGCCACATAGAGAACAATGTAGAGATTTACAAGAGTGAAAGCAAAGAAACCAGCTTAGAATATCTTATGGTAAAACAAGGGACAGGTGAGTACCCTAAGAGCCATGAATACTTAAAGAATTGGATGGATTTAGGAATTATTTTGAAAATAGAATTAACAGTGTCTAGGAGATGAAAGAAAATAAAGTGTTAAGACTAATCCTTAATTTTTGTGTTTAACAACCAGGTGGTCTCATTTACTGAGATGGAATTGATCGAATGTGAAACAACTTTGATATAAAATATTGAGACATGTTAAGTTTGAGATGCATGTTAGTGGAAATGTCATGGCTGTAGGTGAATATTTAAGTTTGGAGCTCAGAAGAGTGTCTCAATTAGAGATAATTTGCAGTTATTGTCATCCGTATTACTTATCTGTGGCTGTATAAATTATCATCTTAAAACTCATTTGCTTAAAACAACAAGCATTTCATCATTATTCACAAGTCTATAAGTCAACCAAGTGGTTCTCCCATCAGTGGCAGATTATCTGAGGCCAGTTAATCTATGCTGGCCTTGCTTATACGCCTAGCACTTGGTTCTGGCTATTGGTAGGATAATGATGGTGACTGGTCATTTGATTCCTGATAGAATTCAGATAGGTTGTCCCCCCAAAGGTCATGTTGAAATCTGATCACCAATATGGCAGTATTGGGAGCTGTTTAAGTCATGAGGGGCCTATTACTCATGAATAGATTAGTACCCTCCTTATGGGGTTGGAGTAGTAAGTGAGTTCTCACTCTATTTGCTCCCACAAGGGCTGTTTAAAGGACCCTGGCACCTCCCCTCTCTCTCTCCTCTCTCTCTCTCTCTCTTTCTCTCTCTCCATGCAATCTCACACCTACTGGCTGCCTGCTGCTTTCTGTCCTGAGTAGAAGCAGCCTGAGGCCCACACCAGATGCAGCCGTCCCAGAATCATGAACCAAATAAACCTCTGTTCTTTATAAATTACCCAGTCTCAGGTATTCTGTTATAGCAACACAAAAACAGAGTAACATAACTCCTATTATCAAATGGGTTAAGCTGGACTTTGTCACCTGATAGCAAAAAAATTCCCAGCAGAAAAAGAAGGTAAACTTCATTATTTAAGCACTATTTAAGACTGTGTTGGCATCAAATTTGTTAATGTTTTTTGGCCAAAGAATATCACACAGCTAAGCTCAGATTCATGGGTGAAGAGGTCGAATCCCCCCTATTTATGGAAGAAGTCACATTGCAAAGGTATATGCATTCAGGGAATAGGAGAAATATTTGTGCATTATTTGCCATCTACCACAATATATATTTAAATCAATGTGGGCTGATGAGATTAATAGGGAGAGAGGTCAAAAAGAGAATAAATGGGGCTTTAGGAAAATGTCTTGAGAATTAGCAATACTCAGAGTTGTGATAGAGGAGGAGGACCTGGGAAATTCCCTAGAAAGAAATGGCCAATGAAATAAAAGGAAACAGAAAAAAATAAGATATTTAGGAAAGCAAAAGAAAAGATTATATCAAGAGAAAACAAGTCTAACTAGATAGAAAGTTGCCAAGAAGTCTGGTAAAGTCAGAACTAAAACTGGAGAAATTGGGTCTGTCAAGATGAAACTGCAAAGATAAACTAAATAATATCAAAGATGGGAATTTTTTTTTTTTCCTTTTTGTCTTTTTCCGTGTCCGGCAACGGATCGCAACCCTCAGTGTCGCCCCCGTACCGGACTGGGACCGGCAACGGGATCACAACCCTCAGTGTTGCTCTCGCGCCTCGCTCAGCCAGTGAGCGGGAACCGGTCTGTATGTGGGATCTGAACCCTTGGTGGGAGCGCCGCCGCACTTCCCAAGCGGCGCACTATAGCAGTGCGCCACCGGGCCGGCCCAAAGATGGGAATTTTTAACAGGAGTTTAAAAATTCCATTTGATGTTAAAATCCAAATGACAGGAGTAATGTCAGCAACAAGATGGAATTTGAAGGTCTGTACCTCCTTGCCCCCCCAAAACATATCAGTTCAGTGAAAATTCAGTTTAATTTTCTTTTCCTAGAAGAAAAAAAGAAAAAGACCAGAAATGTATTCAAAGAAATATGACTTAAAAGCTTCCCAAATTTGGGGAAGGAAATGAAGATTAATATCCAAGAAGCCCAAAGCATACCAAATAAGATAAAATCAAAGAAATCTACACCAGACATATCGTAATCAAATTTTCAAAGTTAAAGACAAAGAGAAATTTGAAAGCAGCATGAGAAAAGCAACTTATCATGTACAAAGAAACTTCTATCAGACTATCAAAAGATTTTTGAGCAGAAACTTTGCAATCAATAAGAGAGTGGAATAATATATTTAAAGTGCTGAAAGAACAAGAAAAAAAAGCTGCCACAAAAATGCTATACCCACCAAAGCTGTCCCTCAGAAATGGAGAGAGAAAAACTTTCCCAGAAAAACAAAAGCTGAGAGAGTTTCTCACCATTAGAGGTGACTTACAATAAATGTTAATGGTAGTTCTTCAAGTTGAAATGAAAAAATGCTAAATAGCAATAAGATAGCATAAAAAAGTATAAAATTAATTAATTAAGGTAAATAGACAAATACTGAAGGCTGTATTACTACAATATTAGTGGGTAAATCACTTTTAGTTCTAATGCAAAAGTTAAAAGAAAAAAGCACTAAAACATAACTATAAACAAAAATATGTTATATACAACATGAAAAAAATGTAAAATGTGATGATAATATTAAGCCCATGGGGGTAGAAGTTAAAGTATAGAGCTTTTGTATGCAATTCAACTGAAGTTATCATTATCTAAGATATACTATTCTAACTATAGGAAATTTTATGTCAGCTCCAATGTGACTACAAATACACATACTGTATATTTAACAAAAGGTGAAACAAAAGAAAAAGATAAAGGAATCAAAACATATCAATGCAAAAAACCAATAAGACTCAAAGGAAGACAGTAAGAAAGGAAAGAAACAAAAGAACTACAAGACTAACAGAAAACAACTATCTAAATGGCAGTAGTAAATCCTTCCTTATCAATAATTACTTTAAATGTGAATAGATTAAATTCACTAAGAGATATAGTGTGGTTAAGTGGATAAAAAATACAAGACCCAACTATATGCTGCCTACAAGAAACTCACATAAGATTTTAGGATACACATAGATGGAAAAGGAAGGGATTAAAAAAACAAAGTTATTCTATTCAAATAATAACCAAAAAAAGAGCAGGGGTGGATACACACATCAGACCAAATAGTCTTTTAGAAATAGTCAAAAACTGTCATAAGGGCCAAAAAGAGACAGTTTATAATGATAACAGGCCAACCCACCAGAAAGATATGAGAATTATACATGCACCCAACATCACAGCACCTAATTACTCAAAGCAAACATTAACAAAACTGAAGGGAGAAATAGATATCAATACAATAACAGTAGGAATTTCAGTGCTCCATTTTCAATAATATACAGAACATCTAGACAGAAAATCAATAAGAGGACTTGAATAACACTGTAGATCAAATGGACCTACCAGACATATGCAGAATAGTACACCCAATACCAGCAGAATACTCATTCTTCTTAAGTACACATGATCTTTCTCCAAGAAAGATCACATGTTGGATCATAAAGCAAGTCTTAAAACATTTAAGAAGATTAAAATAGCAAGTATCTTTTCTGACCATATGCAATAAAACTAAAAATTAGTAGCAGAAGGAAAATTGAAAAGTTTACAAATATGTGAAAAATAAACAACACACTCTTGAACAAGCATTGTGTCAAAAAATAAATGAAAATGAAAATTTGAAAATACCTGTAAACAAACATAATTGAAAAAACAGCTTGTCAAAACTTAAAGGTTGCAGTCAAACCAGTTCTGAGAGGAAAGTTAGCTATGAACATCCACACTAAAAAAGAAGAAAGATTGTGAGTAAACAACCAAACTTTACAATCAAGGAACTAGAAGAGGGAAAATCTAAGCCAAAAATTAAAAGATATAAGAAAATAAATTTAGATAAGAAATAAATGAAATAAAAAATATAAAAACAATGGAAAAAATCAATAAAAGTTAAAGTTTTTTTAAAAAAAATAAACAAATTTGGTGAGCCCTTAACTACACTAAGAGAAGAGAGAAAACTAAAAACTAAATAAATAAAATCAGAAGTGAAAGAAGAGACATTATAACTGATGCCACATTAATAAGAATAATCATAAGGGACTATTATGAAAAATTATACACCAACAAACTGGATAACCTAGAAGAAATGGATAAATTTCTACAAACATAAAATCCACCAAGAGTAAATCATGAAGGAATAGAAAGTCTGAAAAGACCTATAATTAGTGTAGAGATTGAATCAGTAATTAAAAACCACTTAACAAAGAAAAGCCCAGTACCAGTTGGCTTCAGTGGTGAATTATGTAAAAAATTTAAAGAACTAATGCCAATCCTTCTCAAACTCTTCCAAAAATATTGAAGATAAGGAAATACTTCCAAATTCACATTATGAGGTGAGTGCCACCCTGATACCAAAGCCAGACAAAAACACCTCAAGTAAAGAAAACTACCTGCCAATATTCCTGTGTGAACATGGATGCAAAAAAACCTCAACAAAATACTAGTATGTAGAATCCAATAGTACATTAAAAAGATCACACACCAAGATCAATTGGGATTTATCCCTGGGATGCAAGGATGGATCAACATATAAAAGTCTATTAATGTGATACCTATAATAACAGAATAAAGGGGTAAAATGATATTATTATCTCAGTAGATGCAGAAAAACTGTTTGACAAAATTCAACACCCTTTCATGATAAAAGAAATAACTCTTAACAAACTAGGATGATAAGGAAATTCTCTCAACATAATAAAGTTCATATATGACAAGCTCACAACTAACATCACAACTTTTGATCATAATTTTGCATCAAGTAATGATGCAAAACTGAAAGTTTCTCTTTTAAGATCAGAAAAAAGGCAAAGATTCCCATTCTTACCACTTCTATTTAACATAGTACTGGATGTCCTACCCAGAGTTATTAGGCAAGAAAAAAGTCATTTACATCAGAAAGAAAGAAGTAAATTTATCTCTGTTCACAAATATTATGTCCTTATCTGAAGAAAATGCTAAAGACTCAATCAAAATTGTTAGAACAAATAAAGGAATTCAGTAAGGTCATAATATGCAAAATCAACTTAAAAAATCAGTTTCATTTCTATACAGTAACAGCAAATTATCTGAAAAGGAACTTAGGAAAACAATTCCATTTACAATAGCTCTAAAAAGAATGAAATTCCTAGGAATAATCTAAACTATGAAAGGGAAAGATTTGTATAGTGAAAACTAGAAAATATCGAAGAAAGAAATTAAACAAGACACAAATAAACAAAGTCATCCCACAATCATGAATTGGAATATTTAATATTGTAAAAATGTTCATACTACCCAAAGCAATCTTTATCAATAGCCCAATTACAATTTTTTACAGAAAAAAAAAAATCCTAAGTGTCATATAAGACCACAATAGACCATGAATAGCTAGATCAATTATGAATGAAGCTGGAGGCATCACACTTCCTGATTCTGAAATATATTATAAAGCTACACTAATTAAGACAGTGTGGTAGTAGTACAAAGGAGACACATAGCCAATGGGATAGTATAGAGAGCCCAGAAATACATGCACTAATATATAGTCCACTGGTCTTTGGCAAGGGTACCAAGAATAGGGAAAAGAGAATCTTCAATCAGTGGTGTTGGGAAAACAGAATACCTATATCCAAAAGAATGAAATTATATGCTTATCTTATACCATACACAAAAATTAATTCAAAATGGATTAAAGACTTAAAAGTAATATTTGAAACTATAAAATTGTAAAACTCTCAGAAGAAAACTAAAATTCCATGGAGAAAACAGAGGTCAAAACCTGCTTGACATTAGTCTTGGCAGTAATTTCTTGAATATAACACTAAAAACACAGACAACAAAAACAAAAATAAATAAAAGTAACTACATCAAAGTAATAAAAACTTCTGCACAGCAGAGCAAACAATTGACAGTAAAAAAGGCAACCAATAGAACAGGAGAAAATATGTGCAAACCATATATCTGATAAGGGATTAATCTCTAAAATACATAAGGAATTCCCAGAAATAAATACCAAAAAATAAAATTTAAAAAATATATAAAAACGCTATTAGAAAATGGGCAAAGGACTTGAATAGACATTTCTCAAAAAAGACATTCAAATGATAAACAGGTATATAAAAAATGTTCAATGTCACTAATCATCAGGAAAATGAAAATCAAAACCACAATGAAAGGTCACCTCATACCTGTTATGATGGCTATTTTCAAGTGTTGGTGAGGATGTGAAAAAATTGGGACCTTTGTACAGTGTTGGTGGGAATGTAAAATGGTATAGCCAATATGAAAAACAAAGTGCAGGTTCCTCAAAAAATTAAAAATAGAACTATTTTATAATCCAGCAATCTCGCTTCTGGGTATATATCCAAATTGAAATCAGGATCTCAAAGAAATATTAGCACTCCTATGTTCACGACAGCACTATTCACAATAGCCAAGATGTAGAAACAACATTTGTAGAAGGTTGTTGAAACAAAGCACGTAGAAATAACCTACATGATGTAGAAACAGCATAAATGTTCATTGAAGGATAAATGGATTTTTAAAAATGTGTTTTTTACATACAATTAAATAATATTAGCCTTAAAAAGAAGGAAATTCTGCAATATGCAACCACACAAATGAACCTTGAGGACATTATGCTGGGTGAAATTAGGCAGTCACATAAAGATAAATACTACATGACTGCACTTGTATGAAATATCTAATAGAGTCAAATTCATAGAATCAAGGAGTGAAATGGTGGTTTCTAGGGCTGGGGAAAGAGAAAAATGGCGAATTATTTTTCAATGGGAATAAACTTTCAGTCAAGAAACATAAATAAGCTCTAGAGATGTGCTGTAAAACATTGTACCTGTAGTCAACAATAATATTCACTATTGTACACTTAAAATTGTGTTAACAAGATAGATTTCATGTTAGTGTTCTTACCACTATACAGAAAACAAGGACAGAAAGAGATAGAGAAAGAGAGAAAGGAAGGAAGGAACAGAGGGAAAGAGGGAAGGAAGGATGGAAGTTAGAAACTGAAGATGCTTAAATCAGGATTAGTCAGGTGCACACTGGGGTAAAGTGCCATCCTGCACTTTCACTAAACAGCTTCTTTCTCACCTCTGATCGTACATGCGTTAGAACCAAGGCTTTGACATCTCAGTGGCTTCAGTATTGTATTTAGGCAGCTGCCACTTATTTTCAGTGTCAGAAGATAGATACAAGGATAATATAAGCTGAGAGAGAAAACTGATTAACATAAATACTCTAATGATGATAGAGTAATTATCTATAAAATAGAAAGTATAAATATATAATATGCCTATGTAAATATATAAATTATTGACATATTATATTGTTATTAATTATATATAAATGGCAAGGATGCATATAAATAGCTATATAGAGAGATATGCTGATACAGATAGAGGTGTAGTTATAATGTAATTATTAATACCTCTAGAAGGAAATTCGTGAGAAAGATCTGTAAAAGAACACCATGGCAATTTGATTAAAGCAAACGAGTGAAAGAACAAAATATAAAACATTAAGAATGATAAATTAAAGAAACCCAAATAATTAACCAATATTTCAGGAAAATAATTTGAAGAATTTCTACATACCATAATAAGTAATGAATATGTAGGGACTCTAAATGATAATTTCTTTGGCCACAATGCAAAAAAAAGTGTCAGAAGATAGATACAAGGATAAATATAAGCTGAGAGATAAAATAAAATAAAACAAAATAAAAACGAACTAAAAAGACACCAAAAATATTGACAGATTTGAGGATTTAAATAATTTTTCAGGTTAGTGGAAGTAAAAACTGAAATAACATGATCTAGGAGTTAACAAATATAGGTAGAGTTCATATCAAAAGTCAAAACTGTATACAGAGAAAAAATTATACCAATGATAGTCTTATTATTATTTAAAAAATAAAATAAAAATAAGCAAATATTCAAATTAAGAAAGAGCTAGGAAAAAGGCACAAAACAAAAAGTTAGCATGCGATTAACAAATATTTTTCTTAAAAACTTGAAAAAAACAAAATTATAATAACATATAAAACCCAAAGCTTTTGTTCAAAAAAAAAAAAATGAAAAAATAGAATATGCAAAAATAAGGCAAGATTTTTTTTTTTAACAGAAAGAGATAAATACACAGCATAATAAATTTAAAGATGTAATCACAGCACTGGAAAATATTTAATTAATTATGAGTATATCATCTGTGTTGTTATGGAAATAAACTTTGTCATATAGAAGAAATGGAACACTTTTCATCCAAATATGAATAGCTGAAATTTGCCTAAGTAAGAGGAGTAGCAAACCTAAGCCAGTGGTTCTCACTTGAACGACTTGTTAAAATGTAGATTGCTGGTCTCCACGCCCACCTTTATTATCTCAGTAGGTCTAAGATAACGTCCAAGAATTTGCATTCCTAACGAGCTCTCAGGTGATCCCAATGTTGCATGTCCAGTATCATACTTTGTTTTTTGTTTGTTTGTTTTTGTTTTATTTGTTTTTTTTTTATTTTGTCAATACACAATGTGGTTGATTATTATGACCCATCACCGAAACCTCCCTCCCTCCTCCCTCTCCCCTCTCCCACTCAAGAATGTCCCTTCCGTTTGCTTGTTATAACACCTTCAAAGAAATTGTAGTTGTTATATATTCTTTCCCCCCCCTGTTTTTTTTTTTTGTGTGTGTGTGTGTGTGTGTGTGTGTGAATTTATTTGTGTTTTTAGCTCCCACCAATAAGTGAGAACATGTGGTATTTCTTTTTCTCTGCCTGACTCA
>NW_007726183.1:654236-684667 GCF_000696425.1 Galeopterus variegatus | reverse complement strand
TAGAGATGATCATATGGTCCTTGTCTTTGATTTTATTAATATGGTGTATCACATTTATTGATTTGCATATGTTGAACCAACCTTGCATCCCAGGGATGAATCCCACTTGATTGTGGTGAATAATTTTACATATGTATTGTTGTATTCTGTTTGCTAATATTTTATTGAGGATTTTTGCATCTATATTCATCAAGGATATTGGCCTGTAGGACAGTATCATACTTTGAAAACCATTGCTGTCAGCATAGAGCCCGTGGGGAAAAAGTAATAATGTCGTAAGGAACTACTAAAGCTGATGTCAATTCAGCTTACCCCTCATAGCATAAGTAATTCTCACATTTAAAAAAAATTTCAGAATAGAGGTTAAAATAGAAAGTTTACCCAATTCATTTTGTATAGCTGACAAACCTCAATACAATACCTCATAAACATAGCTCCCAAAAGAAAATTCACCTGTGAGTATAAATGCAACAATTGTAAAAAAAAAAAAAAAAGTAGCAAATAAATTCTAGTAGCATATATAAGGATGAAAACATATTGAGCAAGCAGGGTTTATTCCAAGAAAGCCAATATGGGTCAATGTTAGCACATTAATTTATATAAAAACCAAGACTGTCATTTTTTTTATAGTTAAAAACTAAATAAAACAATGTAAAACATTTTCTATTAATCAGTTTTTAATATCATATTAATAATGGCATACTGAAGCCATTCCAAATAATATCAGGAAGACAATATTCTTCTATCATTTTAACACATCACTTTTACAAGTTAACTAATTTAATAAAGAAAAATTGTAATGTCATATAAATATTGAAAAGTAAAGGACAAGGTTGTTATTATTATTTGAAGGTAATATGTTATATACATAGTAATTGTGTACCAACTAAAAATAAAACTTTTAAAGTAACAAATGGTGGTAAATACTAGATAGGTATATTAAAAAACCTTAACTTTCCTTTTTAATATTGCCAGTTGTTACATTAATATGAATACAATTTAGTTAAAAATATCAGCAAAACTATGAAATATCAAAGTTTGCATTTAATAAGAAAGGCACTCAGCTGATATGAGGAAAATGAAACAGTTTTATGCAGAGTTCTAAAGTAAGTCCTGAATAATAAAAATCCATCTCATATTTCTGTATGGAAAGATTTAATATTATTAAGCAATTAAGTCTCCCCAAATTAATTTATACACTTAGTCCATTGTTACTGAGAATTCCAATAGGATTGCTGGTAGTTGTTATTGATTAATTATCATTTACATTTGGACAAAAATGCCTTTAGAATTTTCTGAAATAATTAATGTCCTACAATGGTCAATTTCCTTGCCATGTACTAAATAGTACCAAGTTACTGTAATTCAAATACGGTGGCACAAAAATAGATAATTATAACAGAATATAAAGTTAGACCTAAACAAACAAACAAACTACAGATATGCAGAGAATTTAATATTTGTTAGATGTTGAAATTTCAAGTCCTTGGATAAGGATAAAGTGCACAATAAACTAGGTGATAGAATTGGTTACTCATTTGAAAGTAGACTTATATTTCTACTTTATATCCGTGTGAAATATATATCAAATATATTAAAAATACAAATGGAAGCATTATACTTACAAGATATTAGAAGAAAATAAAAAATTATATCGATATGTCCTTGGAGTGGGAGAAACTTGTCTGAGGCAAACAGGAAATCTAGAAACCGTAAAGGAAAAGGAAAATAGGGTGTGTTTTCTTAATCTTTCATCAAAAATGTATGTTAAAACTCATTAACAGATGTCAAAGAAAATATTTCCAACACAAATAATAAGCATAAGTTTAATAAACTAAAATATGGAATTCCTAATAAAAATTAAGCATCTTATAGAAAAATAGACTTATTATGAGACAATTATAATAAATAGCCAGATGAAAAGATCTCTAATGTTTGAAATTAACAATAAAATGTAAAATTATGCAATGGGTTACCATAATTTGCCTTTCATATTATTAAAAATTATGAAGAATGATCACATTTGATATCAGTATGTATGTAGAAAAATGGGCACATTTACATAGGTCCAAGTGTGATGGACCTGTAAGTTAGAAAAAGCCTTTGGAGAATAATTTGATGTTATCTGTTAAAAAAGTGTGAGTACCCTTTGAGCCATTAGTCCCATTTGTAAAAATCTATTCCACACACAAACACAAAATACAAAAGTCTAAGCTTCACCAGTTATATTTAATAACATACACTTATTTACACACAGAAAAGCGGTCTCAAAAATATAATGTTAAAAGACAAAGCAAATCGTCCATAAGTAAGCATTGTTTCTCCTATCCTTTTTTTTTCTTTCTTTAATTTATTGAAACATAATTGAGAGTACATATCAGTGGGGTACAGCATTGAATATCCATACATGTGTGCAATATGTGAGGCTCAAATCAGGATAATTAGTATATTCAACCCTATGCATTGTAATCACTTTTTGTGGCCCTTTAACAATTTCTTGTTAACCCGTCACCCCCATCGTCCTTTCCCAACCATGGTGGACTCTTTTCTGTTCTCTTCTTTTGAAAGTTCAATGAATTATTGTGATTGTTGTATCTTTTATTTATTTATCTATCGATCTATCTATCCATTCATTCATTCATTCATTCATTCATTCATTCATTCATTCATTCATTTACTTTTAGCTTCCACATATGAGTGAGGACATGTAGTATTTCTCTTTCTGTGCATGGCTTGTTTCAGTTAATGCAATTTTCTCTAAGTTTGTCCATTTTGCTGCGAAAGGCAGAATTTTATTCTTTTTTATGGCACACTAGTATTCCATTGTTTATATACCACATTTTCCTTATCCAGTAGTCCATTGGTGGACATTTAGGTTGGTGCCAAGACTTAACTATTGTAAATAGAGCTGTGATAAACATGGAAGTTCAGGTATCCCTTCTACATGGTAATTTCCAATCCTTTTGGTACATACCCAGCAGTGGAATTGCTTGATCATATGGCAGTTCTATCTGTAGTTGAGGAAACTCCATACTGTTTTTCATAATGACTACACTAATTTGCAATCCCTCAAACATTGTAGAGGAGTTCCCCTTTCTCCACATCCTCTCCAGTATTTGTTATTCTCTGTCTTTTTGATAATAGCCAGTCTAACTGGGGTAAGATGATATCTCAATGTGGTTTTGATTTTCATTTCCTGATGCTTACTGATGTTGAACATTTTTTCATGTTTCTGTTGGCCATTTGTATATCTTCCTTTGAGAAAGACCTATTTAGATCTTTGTCAGGTCCGCCGCCGGCCGACCCGAACAGCCCTAGCCTCGTTCCTTTTGGTGGGCGAGCAAATGGCCTGGATTACTCTTTCCCTCTGGTCCCCTTTGGGAGGAGACAGGGAAGAGAGCCGTGAAGAGAGGTGAGCACAGCCACCGGCCCCAACCAGCCCGGTTAAAAGACACTCAGATGCGGCAGGGGTTCTGTCGAGCAGTTCCGTTTATTATCACACAAGCACTTGCTTTTAAAGGCAAATAAGGAAGGGAGGTTTTCACATCCTCCAATCAGCTTAAAGGTTACGAGAGCATGCATCCTGTCTCAATGCCTAGCTACTGCAATCACACAGTGTTCATGAGTGCGGAAGTGCATATTTGGCCAATAAGGGCTAAGGCAAGGTTCCCGCAGACACTCCCACCCTACTTCCTCCCAGCGCCGTCTTAGGCTGCCACGTTAATATGCCTTTGTGGGCCCATAATGGCACCGCTTGTAATGACACTTAAGGTGGAGTTAGTTTTTAAGGCCTGACAGATCTTTTGCACATTTTTTAATCAGCCTATTTATTTTTTTTAACTAAGGTTTTTTTTTTTTTGAAAAAGGGGACAATATAGAAATTACCATAAAGAGGTTGTAGAAATTAAATGAGTTAGGGACTTCTAAAGCTCTTACAACATCTAGCACTAGTTGTTGATAAATCTTAGGGAGGATAGTGATTAAATATGAGTGTTTTTATATAGCCCTATCTCTAAGAACATATAAATGAGTTCTCACATACATATACCAAAATGTTAATATTTTGTACTACATTATCAGATGCATTTTGCACCATGAATTAATTTCTGATGTCCTTCTTGAACTGAAGATGGCAAATTCTTCTATTTCACATTTTGTTTTTTCCATTTGCTTCTTAAATCAACTTTCTCTTTGGCTATCTCCCCTTTAGGGATGAGGCCTTATGCATCTCAAAGTTCTCAAGACCCTATTAGCCTTAAGACCACTGGCTTATTAATTTATTTTCCAGCTTTCTGATTTTGTTGATATCTGTGGCTTTCCCAGTCCATAACAATGCTGCCCCTGCCTTTTCATGTTCTTGTCCTTGTGGCTTTGAGATGGAGGATCAATTTCTGATTAAAATGCTGGTAAAAAGCCCAAACATCTGAGAACTATAGAATCCATAATAGCTCCCTATTCAAAAACATGCACTTCTGGGCGGCGTTGGTGGTATAGTGGTGAGCATAGCTGCCTTCCAAAAACATGCACTTCTTCCCACTGAACAGAAAGGAAAAGAGATTCCATAATTGATATGTAAAGGGTATAATTAGATTAATGGTAGCTGCCCACCACCCCCCAAAATCATTCGACATGCCTTTAAACATTATTTTTTTCTGCTCTGTGACATTGTTTATTCAAGCATCACATACCACATTGCAACAGGGAGAGTACCATGTGCAATATCAGAGGGGGAAGAGGGTTAGCACATGAAATCATTTCCAGTGGAGAAGCTCGTTTAACGGCTTAGCAAAGTATTCCTTTTATGGGTCATTTACTAGGATTTACAAATGACATTCTTGAATAAATATTTCTTACCTTCTTCCGTATTTTATTACTATAAAAAATTAAAATATTGAGTTATCATGGGCATTTAAGATCTCCTTGCTCATTTGTGTTATAATCACAAAGGAGTTCATTTATTAGTTCATTCCACAAATATTTACAGAGTGCCTTCTCTAATTCCTTAGATAAGCATGATAGTAGATACAAAGATGAACATGGTGCCAGAAAAAAGTGTGAATTCCAGTGTATTGGAGATAAAACATTACAACATATGCATCTTCTCTTGCGTGTGACTAGAAGAGATCCAAATAGGTGATGGTTCAGGGAATTAATTTATTTCCCATTAAGCTGTTAGTATACTTATCTTGTTGGTTATTATAATATTAAGTTATTGTAAAGCATATGCAGCCCTCCAAAAATAGTTATAAAATATTTTTAGGGCATATGTTAGCAACTACCGTATTGTTCTGTAACTAGAGCATCAGGGAATAATAAATGAAAGCCACAAACATCTGTATTAGCTTTCACTTTAATTTGTGGAGAAAAAAATATAAGACTAACTTTGAGACAGATTGCAGTAGCAATAATATATGACTTCGCGTTTCAAACATAATAAATGTTAAAGTAATAAAAAGTTTAAGCAAACCCGTTTCTTACTAAGTGTGACAGTGATCATCTTTGCAACTTAGAATATGCATAATTACACATTATTAAGACCTATGAATTATCTTCCCCACCCCCTAGGTCTCTAAGGCCAAGTCTGAAAAGCCCATGGATTATATCCATGGAAATGCTTCCACCAAGATAAATTATATTTGGCTTGCTGACATCAATACATATTCAGCCACAAAATAGTGCTCATGTAAGACCATCTTAGCCCAATTCTGTTTTTCCTACATAGAGTATTGATTTTGTAGCAGCTGTTAATCATCCCAGTGAGTTCCAATTTGGACTCTCTTCAACACAGAAGTCAGCACTGTGAGCAGAAACAAGCAAAGCAATAAGAATTGCAAAGGCTTCTGGAAAGGTCCTCCAGTTTTTGTAGAACATATCCAGAAACAAATTAGTATCACACGCTGTGTAAAAAGTGAAAGCCAACATGAAAATGAAAACCTTATCCGCATTAGTTCTTCTGAAATTGGAATTGGGTCTATGCTCACTGTGGAAATATTTTCCAAGTCTGGAAGAGCGCTGACAAAGACAAGTGGACTTTTACTGCACCATATATATTATCACGCAAATGTCCTATCAAATAGATATTTGCATGGTTATAATTTAATATCCTTCAGCCTCAGTCAGTCACTAAGAGCCTCTTATTCTGCCAGTGTAGGAAAAATATGACTACTTAATTCTCAGAACCATAAATTTCAAGTTAGTGAAATAGTTACCACTCAGAATTTCTCCAGTTATCAGCCCTTTCTTACGTTACACATTTTCCTTTGCCTTTACTGAGAATGCAAAGGATGTATCTTAACCAGAGAAATTTAATCATGTTCACAGACTGATTACAAAGGTAGAGTTTTTGGACTGGTCCAGTGGCCAATGAACTTGGGCTTTGACCATGATCAATAATCTGTTTTTTTAAAATCTCATTTTCTATTTGTTCATCTACCTCTTTCTTATAAATATTACATAATTTGTAAAAGCCACCAACTTTTATTACTTAGATTGAAATTTGTATCATTAAATTCTATTGGTCTAAAGATAATTCTGTTGTCATGTTAATGACAATAATTATGTTGTTCCTAAATAAGGAGATTTAATTCTACATTAAAAAAATTGAAGTTATGGATTACCATTGTAATTAAATGAAGACTATAATGCTCATCATGGAAAGATAGTGTTATAAATTGTATTTTTTTTTCCATTCTATTACAACAAGTTTATGACGTTAATGCTATACTGGTGTAAAATGCTCTCCCTGGAAAATCAACTTCATAACTTTGTTGGATACTATCTGGTAGGCTTCTGAGATAGGTATCTCAAGAAAGATTCTGCATTAATTGTGTAAACTGTCAAACGCCAAAAGATCATTAATCTCAAATACATGATAATTATACCTCAAAGCAACTTATTTTAGTTATAAAATTTTATTGTAAATTTAATTCCAACTCTTTTCTTACAGTTACATATTGTTTCTGTTTTATTGACTCAGCCACAGTAAACTCTAGTAAATATTTTTAGCAAAAAAAAAAAGTAAGTTACCTATTCTCTACTAAATGATATATAATACATAAATTAAGCACTAAATAGAAAATAATGGGATGTCTTTCAAAACAGATCCTTGTATAATAACTAATAATGGATATTGTAATCTGATTTTAGCCCACCTCAAACTAGAATATTGAATCAGAGGATGAAACAGAATTACTGTTTTTATTTTATTAATAAATTTGCAAAAGCTGCTCTTTCATTAAGCAACTAATTGCTAATATTTTTCAGTCATCTTTTTTTTCACCAGATAACTGTTTTATTTTTAAATGTTTAGACTTAAATATCATTTTTAAGGGTTACTTTCCTCTACATTTTCTGTGTCACTCAAGAAAGTTTCCAACAGGTTTTGATTATTGATGAGAATATTTGATCTCTGAAGAAGATGAAATGTAGTATTTAATTTAAAATATTTAAATGAAATACAAAACATTAAATGGAACATTTTTAAATAGTTGTAAAGATTATTTGGGGAAAGAATAAAATAGGAAATATATGCATCAATTTTTTAAACATAAATCTTTATTCCTAGGTAATTTCTGAGTGTAAACAATTATTTTTAGCTTTACCACTTCATTACCCACTTGTTGCACCAATGCATGATAATTTCTGCTGGACCTTTTCTTGCTCTTTGACATACCACATCACTAAAACTTCTCCAGCTGTTGCAACCCTTGACAGCAAATGAACCAGTCTGATAGTACTATCTTTTTGAGTGTTTTGCAGCATTTAACTTTGATTCACTTTCTATTTCTCAAAAAAAAATTTTTAACTTCCTTTCTCTTTCACGACTCCCTACCCTCTCAAATCTGATAATTCTCTGGCCACCTTGCTGGGTCTGTATCTTCAAGGGATTTTCTAACTTCCACTGCTCCTTGATTGCTAATGATCACCAGGATTGTTTTTCTGTTCTATTCTTTCCTCTCTGCCCCTCCCTGGGTTACTCCTTCTTGTGATTTAAACCAGCATCTAGGCAAATGACAGCATTCTCTAGATCACCCATTTAGATTTTTTTTTCTTTTTTTTTTTTTTAGCATCTCACAAATCTCTGCAACTAACCAAAGAATCCTGTTGATTTTAAACTCTTCTCTAAATCTTCTCTGTTTTTATTCTTTTAGCCTCCTGAGTATCTCAGACTCTCATCGCCTCTCATTTTCACTACTGCCATGCCTCCTCAATGCTCTCTCTGCTTCTAGTACTGATTGCTCAGACCCATGCCCCTCATGGGCAGTCATCCCCCAGTGGCCCACTGTCACACGCAGATGAATTCCAGCCTTCTTGTCATGTTCTGACCCTGCCTCATCTTCAGCCTCACCTCTGGAAACTACCTGCAGTTGCTGAGATGGTTTTTCTTGACTCTGTTTATTTGCTCATGTCTACAAATTTGTCTAGATGAAACTGACTTTCCCCATCTTCTCCAATTTCCCCCAAATATGCCTGCCCTTTCCTCTTTCACAACTTATAAGGCCAGCTCGTGTCAATTTCTGAGTAATCATCTCAGGCTTCTGTTCCCTCAAAAACCCTTCCTCGTCCTACCATACTGGGTTTGCAACTCTTTTTTGGGTACCCCATTGTAGTGCTAGGCTAAAGTTGGAATCCTGCTGACTAGGCCAATAGTTGAGCTAGGGCTGGGTCTGGAGCTCACACACCTCTCAAGCCCATTCACAGATTGGGTCACAAACCCTTCACATGTCAGGTGGGTCACCAGACCCCTCACATGCAGGTCTATGAGCTAGGTAACTGGCCAAAAAGTCCTTGGAAGCCATAAGTTGGAGAGCATAGCTGTGTGCAGCGGCCGCCAGAGGCAGTAGATGCCAGCCAAGGTGGTGGTGCCATGCATGCGCTAACTCCACCCCCCACACAACTTTTTTACAAAGAATACACCACACCACCCCCAACCAGACCTATGGTGAGGGGCTCGATTAAACTATTCTATTTTCCCAGCAATCCACCCCTTCAGGGTCCCTCACTGTACAATCTATGTGTTCAGAATCTTCCACAATGTTCCCTTAGTGAGGATAGATGACACTTACATTCACATATTACATATTCCATCCCAGTCCCAAAAGTCTTTAGCTTGTTGCAGCACCAATTCAAAAGTCCAAAGTCTCATCTGAGACTAAAGGCAAAACTCCTTTCAGCTGTGAACCTGTAAAGAGTCAAAAACAAGTTTATCTACTTCCAAGATACAGTGGGACAGACATTGGGTACATATTCCCATTCCAGAAGGGAGGAATAGAAAGAAAAAACAGTCCCCAAACAACTCCAAAACCCAAACAGGGCAAACGTTAAGCATAGTGGGGCACCTGGACTCCTAAAGCATTGGGCAACCTCGCTTCTACAGCTCTGCCAAGTGCAGCCTACTGAGCTGCCTGGTGCCTGTGGCTGCCTTGGCTCTATTAGAAATTTCGCCAGTGGGAGCTCTCTGTGGGGGCTCTGATTCCACATTTCTGCTCCACATTGCTCTGTATATGACCTAGCAGCAGCTCCACTTCTGCAGTGGGTCTCCGCCTGCATCCCCTGGCTTTTTCATACATGTTCCAAAATCTAGGTGGAGGCTGCCATGCCTCCACTGCTCTCACATACGCTGGCCTGCAAACTTAACACAACATGAATGCCACCAAGGTTTTCAGCTTTTGCTCTTTGGAGGTGCTGAGGCAGGATTGCTCCAGCCAGAGCAGCTGGGATGCAGGGAGCAGTTTGCTGAGGGCAGCAGTGCCCGGGTCTGTCCTCCAAGACAACTCAGTTCTCTTAGGCCTCAGGGTCTGTGATGGGTGGGGCACCCTTCCAGACTTCTGAAATGCCCTCAGGGCCCTTTCATTGTCTTGGTTATTAGTATCTAGCTGCCCCATCCCTGGCTCCTGAATTACTTGAATCAGCTTGGCTTACACCAGCTATTCATTCACAGTCTAGTCTCGAGCAGTTCTGCAGCATTCACCCACAGTTCGAACAATAGCATTCACTCAGTCACTCTTTTCTCAGGTTTAAATGGCACCCGTCCAGCCATCGAGTTTAAGTGGCACCCTCTGAACCTTCTGCCTTTGGACAAATGTGACATGCGTTTACTACATTGCCTCTGGAGCACGTTACACCATCCACACCTAGGTTTCATAGTTGCAGCAGCCAGGAGCTCTCCCTGTTTCTGCTGCTTTATTGTCTCCCCAAGTCAACCAGTTCAGCCTGGGTATATGGGACATAGGTGGTGAACTGGGTCACCTGAGGGTTGCCCACCCATTGTCCATCTGGTCCCATAGGCTGTTCACATTTCAATTTCTCATGCACAACAGGTTATACCTGGAGACACACGGTTTCCCCAACTCACCATTGCATTGGTCGTCTTCCCTGGTGTTAGAGGCCGGAGAGGCCAGTCACTGTACGCCATCCTCCAGGATATTTATCTGTGCTTTGGTCAACAGGAAGGTGGCCATAGGGCATAGCACATTCAAAAGTAGCCACATTTGCTCCTTCTTCCAAGGGCTTTTGGCTCCTGTACCTGCTCAGAATCTTGTCGCAGACTATGCCAATTGTGAAGCTATGGCTAATGTCGGAATCCTGCCAATGTCGCCAATTGTCAAGCTCTTTTACCTGCCCATACTCCTGCAGACTGGGCCAATAGTCAAGCTAGGGCTGGGTCTGGAGCTCACAGACCCTTCAAGCCCATTCACAAACTGGGTCACAAATACTTCACATGCCACGCAGGGTCACCAGACCACTTGCATGCCAGGCTGGGTCACCAGACTTCTCACACACAGGTCTATGAGCTAGGTAACTGGCCAAAAGGTCCTTGCAAGCCATAGGTTGGAGAGCATGGCAACCACCCAAGGCAGAAGCCAGCCAAACCACAGTGCCGTGCATGTGCACTAACTCCACCTACACACAACTTATTTACAAAGAATACATCGCACCACCCCCAACCAGACCTAAGGTGAGGGGCCTTGATTAAATTATTCTATTTTCCCAACACCCATATTCTGTTTATATATCATTATTTAACGTTAATTACATTTTATACATTTTTTTGTCACCTGTTTGTCTCTTTCCCTAGAATCTGAGCTCTTTTACGTTAAGAAATGTAAGTTATTCTAGTATACCTACTCTTTGCACAAACATTGACATATATCAGTTCTCAAACAGATATTAAATGATCATTTACCTATGAATAGATAAATATCAATGTATTTGAAGCTAAAGACAAATTTCTTTAGCTCTTTCTCTTGCTCACATTTTATCAAGAACACTCAGTTTTAGATACAAGCAAATAGTGTAAATTTATAAAGGTAAGCATATTATCCTTTTGAATATTTTTACCAATTTTAAAATGGGAATATTAAGAAGCCACATAATATATATTAATTCATAATGTGCCATACATTTTCCATACATACATTTCAAAGCATGGGATCTTCTAAAAAATGCTGTAAAATATGAGAGACCTCTGTCTGACAGGAATAATTTTAACAGAATTTTTATTTTCTTACAGTCATTTAATTTCTGAGACATGAGCTTTCCTAATGTTCCATAGCTAATTTAATCTTACCTGGTTTTAGCTGTCATGTGCTTTTAATGACTAAACTTGCAAAATGTATCCCAGCTTAGGAATTTTTTAGCATTAAAAAAAGTCTTACATTCTTGCTAAGAGCTATAATGCTGCAAGTGACAATGATAAATGAGAGTGTATTCCTGAAGATGTAATTAATCTGCAACAGGGTCATAACAGCTCCTTAGGTAAATGAAACTAAATCAGCTGTGTAGTCTATAATTAACTTACAACCATATTAGCCCAAGTGTAATATTATTCATTATATATGTAAGCTATTATTTTCTCCATACGAAAGTTGTAACTTGCTAAGTAATGATTAACAATTCATCTTAACACTTTAGTCATATTATCATAATATAATTGTCATACATTTTAATTTTATTCCATTTACTATTTCTATCTGAAAGGCAGAAACACATGTGTATCCTTTATATAGTATGTACAGAAATGAAAAATTTGAAAATAAAGCTTAATTTCTTGTGATTAGATGAGTTCCCACTAGCACACTATGCGGCAGGTTTATTTTGGATTCTTTGATGTTGTGGAGGTGTATGTAATGAATACTAAGTCAAAAGCAAAGATATAGCATTCAGTCTGCACTGAGTAACTGTTAGCACAGAAAAATTCAAAATCAATAGAGGGAGGAATTTTTGACCTTTCAATCTCATATCCAGATTTTTATTCCACATTGATCATTCTATATTAACCATTCTATAAATTTATAGATCATTCTATAAATTTACTGAATTTATCGCAAGATCAGACACTCAATGATTGCTAAGAATATTAGTTAACCAAGAAAGGGCTTATTTTCTGCAAAGTATGGTGCTTTTAGACAAATTCAAGAATACTTTAGGAACGTAGGGAAACAATGAAACTCAGTACAGAAATAAAAAGTTAAAAAAATGCTTGGGCTTCACATGACCAAAACATGTTTAAGCTGAAATGAGACTGTATTGGCTCATATAACTGGTCCAGGAATGTTTCTGTCTTCAGCATGGGTTTAGAGGCTTGACGACATCATCAGAGTTATACTACTTGTTCCATCTCTTGGTTCAGTTGCTCTTCAACAAACTTATTTTCTAGCTGGAGCCAAATTATATTCCTGTCTGGATTCAATTTCTCTCTCCATTTTTGGATCTACTTGCCTCACACTCTCCCCACCTGGTGGGAAAATTCACTGCCTGAAATTCTAAATCCACAGTGGAAAGACACAATCTAACCCCTCAGTTCCAGCAGAAAACTCTAGGGAGATATATGATGATTTAAAAAGTTCTGGACATGCATTCAGGATGGGTGACATAATCTGTGGGGCCCAGTACAAAGTGAAAATGAAGAGTCCCTCATTCAAAAGTGTGAAGAATTTCAAGAATTCAGCAGTAGAGCATTGAATAGATTGTGAGGAGCCCTCCTGAGGGTGGGGTCCTGTGTGACTGCATCAGCTCCATGCCCTTGAAGCCAACTCTGCAGGGACTCATTCTCGACCTCTTTAGGAATGGCCTGACTCACAGTCACAAGAGAGAAGAGTAGTGATGATGGGGATGAGGATATTTCATCCTGAGCCACAGGGTATACCTCCCCGTAGTAAAGAGAAGTTATTTTATTAGAGGGAGAAAAAGGGGTGTGTAACAGGTGTATTAGTCCATTTCTGTTGCTTAGAACAGAATACCTAAAACTGGGTAATTTAAAAAGAATCAAAGTTTATTTCGTACAG
This sequence comes from Galeopterus variegatus, assembly GCF_000696425.1. Taxonomy (NCBI): domain Eukaryota; kingdom Metazoa; phylum Chordata; class Mammalia; order Dermoptera; family Cynocephalidae; genus Galeopterus; species Galeopterus variegatus. The sequence continues at coordinate 671,381 of NW_007726183.1, read as the reverse complement.
TTTTGGAGGCTGGGAAGTCCACAGTCCAGGGAACACGTCTGGTGAGGGCCTTCTTGGTGGGAACTCTACAGAGTCCTGTGGCAAATGAGGGTATCACAGGGCAAGAACGGGCTGAGAAAGAGTGACAGCTAAATTTCTCACTTGCTCTCCTTATAAATCATCAGAACCATGACCATTATTCCATGAATGGATCAATCCATTCACAAGGGCATAGTCCTCACAATCTAATCAGTTCTTAAAGATTCCACCTTTCAATTACTATAATCAAATCCCCCCCCCCCCATTGTACTGTTATAATGGGGGACGAGTTTCCAATACATAAACTCTCGGGGGACAAATTTAACCCATAGAAACAGGCAGCACCAAAAAGTTGCTCACTGCGTCATTTAAAATTTAGTCTGCCATTTAAAAAAGAAATTTAAAAAATTAATTTAATTTAATTCAGATTGGATGAGTTCCCAATGCATGCAAGTAACTTTCCTGGGTGGTGGTGTGAATATTACTTAAGTGCCATAATAAATGATATTTCCTACAAATAAGCTTGCAATCTAGCTGAGAAGATCTGAAAAACTATGAAAAATATCCATATAAGAGTGTTATTCTAGGGGCCGGCCCGGTGGCGCAATGGATAGTGCGCCGCTTGGGAAGCGTGGCGGCGCTCCCGTCCGAGGGTTCGGATCCCACATACAGACCGGCTCCCGCTCACTGGCTGAGCGAGGCACGGGAGCAACACCGAGGCTTGCAATCCCGTTGCCGGTCCCCGGTCCAGTACGGGGGCAACACTGAGGGTTGCGATCCGTTGCTGGACACGGAAAAAAGACAAAAAAAAAAAAAACGAGTGTTATTCTATTATTTAGTAAAATGGAGTTGTTATTTTTGACTTGTGAACAATTTTACAGAATAAAGAGTGACTAGATAAAAATAAGAGTAACAAGCTAAACAAATATAATGCACATATTTTCTGAGATGTGCTAGTTTATGCAGAACCCTCCAGATTTGGGGGCTTACACAGCCTTATAACAACAAGGTCATGGGTTCGGGTCCCTGTACCGACCACTGAAACAAACAGACAAAATATTGAGAGTCTTAAAAAATCAAAGATTGTTTCTTGCTGATCTTATGTATCCATCCCGGGCCAGATGGGACTCCATTTTGGTTGTATTAATTCAGGGATCCAGGCTGATAGAGCCTTCCCATCTGTTGTATATCCTCCACTATGGCAGGGAAGGGGGGAAATAGTTAATTCTACAGTAGTTTTTAAAGGCTTTTATGCAGAGTTGACACTAATCACTTCTACTTGCCTTTGATTACTAAAGGAAGTCCACAGCCACATATAAATTCACAAGAGCAGGGGAATTAATTTTTACCATGTATCTATTAGAAGAAGAACTGGACTATTGAGGGCCATGTCTGATGATCATGAGAGTCAGTCCTTATGGTTAAAAAAAATACCCAATTTAATCTCTGCCCTATACCCAGTATCCTCAAGCCTTGAACAAGGTAGTTAACCCTAAGTCTCAGTCAATTCCATACAGACTGGTGAAAGGTCAGACTCGGGCTTGATCATAATGGTCTTTTTTTCAGGAGGTAATAAAAGTAGTCTACATCAGTTTGTCACATGGCCTCTATTGAGCTACAGACTTAGAACCCAAAATAACAAGTTTCCTGTCCTCTTCCTCACCTATTATATGAAGATGGATTGGAAACAGCATAACCAAAATAAATGCTCCCAGAAAGGGAAATTGGGCGTCTCCCAGCAGGCCCTGATTTGAAGCAGTTGTTAAATCTTGCTAGGCAAGTGCTGTGAGGTTGCCAGTTCTGAGCTGTGTGGTGGAAGCTGGACTGAGCCTTTACTGCTCTCCAGAGGCTCCACTGCTCACTGTTCTTCATAGTTCCTTTGCTCTAGTCTTCCTCATTATCCTCTTTGGCCATATCTGATGTAGGCATCTGGTAATATGTCCTTTTTGAGAGACGTCATTTTCTTACTGTGCTTTCTGCTTGCAGACTATTGAGGAGCTCCATGGGTTGTCTCAATGCTTGTAGACTTACAATCTCTTTTAGTCCATGCTTTTGGCAGTATATTTCAAAAAGATAGTTGGCCTCTTACCTGATTGATTCCAGTAAGTAACATGGTCCAATATCCACATCCACAGTTTATTTTATTTTTTAATCATATAAACTTTGATGGGAGACCCTCACCCTTAATCCTTTTTTCTTTCCCCTGGGTATTTTGCAATTGAAAAAATTTACTGTGTATCACATGATTCGCCTAACTTTTTTTCCAATAGGCCTTAACCTTTCAGAGATTCTAACACTGGAAGATGAATTACACTCTTGCCCTGAGGCAATTCAATAAATCGAAAGTTCTAATGATAGGTATGAATTCATACCTTATTTTTTTTTTCTTGGCAAAAGCTGTGTTTTAATCTATTTTTGGCCCTCAAAGCTATCTCAACTTTTTTACTGTAGAAAGCTGAGGAGGTTTCCTCTTCCAGCCCTAATGAATTTTATCTCTATAGTCTTTTTGTTCCTGCTTGCCAACTCTTCAGTTATTTTGCTCTCTTTGGTCTTGGAATACCTTGACAAATAATTCCATATTTTTAACCTCTTCTCCTAGAGCTCAGATATTTAGTTACATGATCCACTTCTTTTCCTCCAAGACATAATGTGTATCTTCACCTTCTTTCCTATTGCCTCTGATAATAGTTTCCTCACTCTGCACTACCCTAGACCTAACTGCTAAGCCATTTTTTTTCCCATTATGACAGCATCCACCTACAAGGTATAAATTTCTATTGTGATATTGTAACAAAAAAAAATCTGTGTAGATTATTAGCAACAGGAGTTTGTTTTTTATCTAAGCTATGCTAGAATATATTGCCAAGATTCTCTGATCCACATTATCTTCATTCATGTACCCAGAGCTGGATGTTGTCTCCATGACTGTATGGAGAATCACACACTCGCTCTTAAAGGTATCTGACTAGCAGTGACATGTACCATTTTGGTAACCTTTTATTTCCCTAAAGGAAGTTCTATGGGTACTCAAAAAGAGAAGAGAACTGAAATGTAGTCAAACAGCCCTAATGACTATCATGCATGGATGCATAGAAAGGAATAGAAAAGGAAAACAAAATATTAGAAAAATTTGACAAAGAGAAAAAACGTTTAGCAATAGAGGGAGTTTAAATAGGATGGTGACAGAAAAAAAAAAGGAAATAGTAGGAAGTATAAAAGAAATGAGAGTGCCATTTCTTTTATAAAACTGATTTTTTTTTTTTTTAAGACTTTTGGCATCAAAAGGAAGAAGGATCTAACAGTAAAATACAAGTGGGAGGGAATGAGAGGGAAAATTGACATTTGAGAGAAAGCCTAGAAAGCAGAGAAAGAGAAAGAACTGACGTATAAAGGGGAAAAACAGTGAGATGGCCTAGAAAGTAAAGATGGATTTCTACAACAGAGAAAACAACATTACTAAGGAATTTAACAGCCTGTTTTAGAAGAACTTTCCTGTCAAAACCAGCATGTCAAGTTTTTAAATATCATTACTGTTATCCGGACCCCAATATTGTTGACTATCCATATAATTATAAATGTGACTGATTTAATTTAGATATTTTTCCTTTGAAAAATAATAACCTGAATTTCAACTTGCATATCAACAATGTTAGAGACCTGGGAGAATAAAAGGAGATGTTATTGATGTTTTTATACACAAAAAATGAGTGAATTTACTAATATGAGTTAATTTTTAAATTCCTATAGTACAGATTTTCCATTATTTAAATGAACTGTATTTTAGATTTTTTCACTTTGTTCTATAAGCAATGTATCTTTTTTTTTTTTTTCTTTTTTTTTTTTTTTTTTTTTTTTTTTTTTTGTCTTTTTTCCGTGTCCGGCAACGGATCGCAACCCTCAGTGTTGCCCCCGTACCGGACCGGGGACCGGCAACGGGATTGCAAACCTCGGCTTTGCTCCCGCGCCTCGCTCAGCCAGTGAGCGGGAACCGGTCTGTACGTGGGATCCAAACCCTCGGTCAGGAGTGCCGCCGCGCTTCCCAAGCGGCGCACTATCCAGTGCGCCACCAGGCCGGCCCCAGCAATGTATCTTTTGATAAAAATATCTTCCAGGCTGATGGAAACCACTCTGTTCTATGAAAGATTTGTGAACATAAAATCATTGAAATTTATGCTGCATGATTCTTATTATATGAGTTCAGTGAGTTCATATTCTCAATGACTCTACCTAGTTCAGTCTCAAGGTCCTTAAACAGTGCAATTTTTTTTCTTCCATCATCTTATAACAAGAATCATCTCAAAAGCTTTCTTCTGATGTTCTGATGAAATTTCTTAAGTATATGTGATTTTACATATCGAATGATTGTAATATAACTGTAACCCCTGGAATATTTTAAATAATCTTATGATCATTGAATTCTCAGAATTGATTGAATTCTATAAAAATAAAAATGATACACTAATAGCAATGTAATGTTTAATAATACACGAAGTTGAAATTTTAATCTATTCATTTATCACGATGAAACTATTTTTTAAATGCACATGATATACTTCATTCTTAAAATTTCCTATCCATTGTTTTATTGCATTCAGCTTCTTTTGAAATCCCTGTGAATTCAAGTATCTTGAAAGAATTTGTGGGGTTTCATCTCTAGGAATTATAACCAACCAGTAACCTTTGAGCTAGCAAAGTCTTGATTTTTAAATTTTGTGGCCATAGCAATGAGCTATTATTTGTTGAGCTTCTATGTGCTGAGAGTGCAATGTCAAAATGCAAACACTATTTTTTAAAACATTTTTCCAGGCAGCTCTTCTAACTTTATTATAAATAGGTCTTTCTTTATAAACATATTATTCTTACATACTGTAGCATTGATAAAATGGACATCTGTTCATCATCATACATCTAGAAATTATTTCAATTTCTAACAACTTTAAGAGAGAATAAAAATGACATGGACAAATAATGTGTTACAGAGTTTGAAACTAGCTCACATACAAATGCATATATTTGTCTTTATCTAAAAATTCTTAAGTGGCTCAAATGGATCTATCAACACTTTCAAAGCCCATCACAGCAAAATTGGCTGAAACACAACTCCCTAGTATCTCTGTAAGCACAGATTTGGGAGCAGCGTGGCCTTAGAGAAAGGGCATTTTCTTTGAGTAACAATAGATAAAATTCCCCAAAGTCCTCTAGTTGCAGTTGGTAACAGAGCTGGCAATCGGCTAGGAAAGGGGAGGCATGGTTGAAGTATCAGGCAGATATTCCCATTCAGAAACAAAGAAAGAAAGAGAAAGAAACAACAATCACAATAATGCATTGACCTATCAAAAAAAGAGAAGAGAACTGTGGTTATTAGAGGTGGGAAAGGGGAAGGGGGAGGAGGGTTAGCAAGCAATTAGTTAAGGGACACAAAGGTTTATTCCATTTTGTAAACATGAGTATACTAATTATCCTGATTTGATGACCACATATTGTACACTGGTATTGATATTCAAATCTGTACCCCACAAATATGTATAATCAATTATGTTGCAATAAAAAACCGTCAAAAAATAAAAATAAATAAAACAAGAAAAAAAAAAATCCCATTCAAATGGTGTGCTTGGAGCACTGGAAGGCAGAAACAATAGATCCAGATTTAAATGTCTGAATCTTTTGCCTCTGCAGGGAAGAGGCAGCTACAGTTTGGTTCAGGTGGCCAGGCAAAGTAGTAAAATGCAAAACTAATAAAATGATACAGAAAATCTCCTTCTCTGAAGTCATTAAAGGGAATGTAGGTGTAAATAGGAAAATGAAGTATTCAAGGGTGACCTGGACAAGAATGATGTGAATAAAGCTGTGTCATGGAGAATACAGACAGTTCAGGTCATGTTTAGGGGAGAGTGACCACTGCAGCTTGACAGAGGTTCTTGAAGCGGAGAAGTAGCTGATCCTAAGAGAAATGGAAAAGTGGTACACTGAAAAAAGCAGTGTGGTGCACCTTACACACAATCCTAAGGAATCTGAAAGTTAAAATGTAATCCATTTAGAACCATTGGAAGATATTGGAAAAGCAATTGATCATTTTAAAATAACAGTGTTTTAGGAAGAATAATCTGACAGCAGCCAGAAAATTTATTTAAATTTGTTTAAAATGGAGTCAGGGAAGCCAATAACAAGTTGGGAGGCTAGTACAGTTTCCATGATCTAAGATAATAATGTAAAGTAAAATAGGATTGATAAAATGGGAATATAAGAAATCATAAGTGCTAAAGACAAAAGAGACAGTTGATGGCATTTGATAATGGATTTGGTATCGAGTTTGACATCACTATTGAAAATATCATCATTTTTTGACTTACTGATGTCGAGCTGGAAATACAGTTCTGGAACACAGAGGAGAGAATGTTGGTGATATATATTTGAAAGTAGATTGATGTGCATGTGATTGCTAGAAAAAAAGCCTATAGAATGTATAAGAAAGTAGTACAGGACTGAATCAGAGAATTAATCAATAATGTGCTTTGGGACAATTTTGGATTAGATTGCTTCTATGTAGCTCTCTACAAATAACTATCAGTCTCTTGATTCTAAATAAGACCTCTGCAAACAAATATTTCCTTTTAAAAGTGCTCTTCTATACATGCATTAATGGTGGCATCTTAGTGATATTTCAACTGTTTATTACTTGTTTATTTTCATTAGTTTCAGTTAATATTTGTTCCATTTGTCGTGGTTCACAAGCAATAGGATATATTGATTATAGTACCACTTTTCCATTTTGGCTCTAAAACACTGCCAAATCTTTTCATCCAGTTTGGAAGTGCACTGCACAAGTAAAGTAGCATCGATAATTGACCCATGTTTGTGAATGTGTTTCAATTATATTTTTATTAGCATAGAATCATAATTATGACCATACTACAACTGCCACTCACTTGAGTTATTCCCTGCTCCTGTGCATGAAGAAACTTCACAAATCTTTGGATGTGTTCTCACTTGTCATATGAGTGTGTCTGGAAAAAAAATAAATCAGCAATTTTCTTAATGCAGTGTTTCTCAAAGTATAAACCATGTATTACTAGTAAATCTTTGTGGTCTGTCAAATGTCAGCAAGCTGTCTGGTGACATCAGAGGCAACCACAATGAAATAGTTTTGTTCACACACATTGCATAAATTTTAAAAGTAAGATTAATTATGATTTTCATAGATACTCTATTATACTATCAACATTCATTGTATTTGAAATGTTCTATCAATGCTAAAAAGAGAATGATGGTCATTTTGTCTTAAAACATGTTCAGATAACAGTCTAAATTTCTTCTCGGCTAATATTTTCATATCATTTACCTGTTATTGTTTATGTGTTTAAAATATGTAGCTGGCAACATTACTGTTATGTTGAGTTTTATACACAAATGATAAAAAATGAAGTAAAATCTAAAAATAAACATTGGAATATAAAAGTAATGATAAAATCTCTCATGAAGTGGTAACTCATGTAGTGAACCAAACTATGTCACAAATACAGAAGGTAAATTTGTATATTCTCAGATAAGTGAATTACCAAGTGTGATGACTTTGCATAAGCAGCCAAAACAAAAAAGTATGAAAGGAATTCTGAAGATAAAAATCTCTTAAAATGAGATTTTATTGGATTGATGACTTTTTTAACTTACCCCAGAGCTTTTCAGGTTAGACATCTCTGCCAATTTGGAGCATGAACTTTTGCTTAATTTTCAAACAAAGCACAAACCTCTGTGATAAACCAACTGAGTTATTTCAGAACAATCATAATACAATGTTTACAAAATGAATTATTATTATTTTTCCAAAGGCAAGGAAAAGATCAGCATTTCTAAACTATCATTAAAATTACATCTTCATGGTAAATATGTCACATGTTTGCTGAGAATATTATAACAATTGCAAGGTTAATAAATATTATACACAGAAAAGATGTATGGGAAAACTCTTTTATCAGATGATTCTTTTGACTCTGTAATAACATTATTCATTGGCCTAAATCTTGGAAGATCAAGTCCAGCGTCTGTACATGCTAGAAGATACTTCACTTAAATGCAACTTATCACTGATGTGTTAAGAACACAGGTGGGTGGTACATAAATGACAGAAACATGCTCAGTAACTTTTTTTCTTCTTATCACATGAAAATCCATTCTATAGGAGTTTAGTCAAAACTATTTTGCTAGTTATTATGGAGAATTAAAAAGGTATATTATGATCAATAATGAAAAGACTTGAGTATTATACCCTGAAGTGGTTACCCCTGAAAGCCAATCCACATACTGCGAACATTTAGTTAGTGGTAAAATAAGTACTTTCAGATCTTAAATATTGAAGCAAATCAATAATGAGTATAACTTTTTTCCTCCAACTTTATTGAGATATAATTAGAAAATTTATAAACTTTTACTCTCCAGCTTTATTGAGGTATAATTGGCATACAAAACCTGCATGTAATTCATTTATAAAATTTAATGTTTGGACATATGTATATGCTCACATTACCATCACCACGGTAAAGGTACTGAACACATCCACCACCTCTAAAAGTTTCTTTGTGTCCCTTTGTTTTTTTTTTTTTTGTTTTTTTTTGTTTTGTTTTGCTTTGGAGTAAGAACTATAGGCACTATGTTGCATAGCAGATCTCTTGAACTTACTCATCTTGTATATCTGCACCTTTATACCCACTGAGCAACTCTTCATATCTCACTCCCCCCACTCCCTGATAACTACCATTCTATTGCCTATGACTGTTCATGTGACTACTTCAGACGCACCGTGTAAGAGGAATCATGCAGTATTTATTCTTCTGTTACTGACTTATTTTACTTTGCATAATGCCCTGGTCCATCCATGTTGTTGTAAGTGGTAGGATTTCCTTCTTTTTTAAGGCTGAATAATATCCCAGTGTATGTGACTACTACATTTTCTTTATCCATGTCCATTCATCTGTTGAGAGAATGTTGGATGTTTTTGTATCTCGGCTATTGTGAATAATGCTGCAATAAACATGGGTATTAAGATACATTTTCGAGATTCTGATTTCCATTCTTTTGGTTACACACCCAGAAGTGAGATTGCTGAATCATATGGTGTTCTATTTTTAATTTTGTGAGGAACTGCCATACTTTTTTCAGAGCAGTTTCACAATTTTACTCTCCCACCTACAGTATACAAGGATTCCAATCTTTCCATTCTCTACAATCTCACATTCCTTTTGTTTTTGTCTTTGATTTTTTTTTTTTTTTTTTTGCAGCTGGCTGGTGCATCAAACCCTTTACCTTGGTGTTATAGCACTACATACTAATCAACTGAGCTAACCAGCCAGCCCTTCCAAAAATTGTTCTCTTATATATATTTTTTTTTTCATAATAATCATCCTGACAAGTGTGAGAAGATATCTCATTGTGGTTTGGACTTGCCCTTCCTTAATGATTAGCAATGTTGAGCATCTTTTCATACAACTGTTTGCCCTTATGATTTCTTTTTTAAATAAATGTCTATTCAAGTCCTTTGCCCATTTTGTAATCAAGTTATTTTTATTTATTTATTTTTTTGCTATTGTATTTTAGGAATTTTTTTATATATTTTGGAAATTAACTACTTATCAAACATATGTTTTGCTAATAATTTTTCCTATTCCACATATTGCCTTTTTGTTTTGTTGATTGTTTCCTTGCTGGGCAGAAGATTTTTAGCTTGATGTAGTCCCACTTGTTTATTTTTGTTGTTGTTGCCCGTGGTTTTGGTGTCATATCCAAGAAATCATTGACAAGACCAATGTTAACAAGGTTTTTCCCTATGTTTTTTTTCTCAGACTTTTACAATTTAAGATTTTGGTTTAAGTCTTTAATGAATTGTTATTTAATTTTTGTGTATGGTGTAAGATAAGGATCTGATTTTATTCTTTTAGAGATTAATATCCAGTTTTCCTAAAACTGTAATATTTACAATTAATTTTTGGGTTCTCTATTCTGTTCCTTTGGTCTATATCTCTGTCTTTATATCAGTACTATACTATTTCAATTACTGTAGGAAGTTCGATATATACAGCTTTGTTCACAATTGCTCTGGCTATTCATGGTCTTATATGGTTCCACATAAATTATAGGATAGTTTTTTTTATCTATTTCTATAAAAAATGCCTTTGGGATTTTAATAGAAATTGCACTGAATATGTACATTCCCTTTGGGTAGTATGGATATTTAAGCAATGTTCAGTCTTCCAATCCATGACCATGAAATGGCTTTTCATTTGTTTATGTCTTGTTTATTTTCTTTCATCAGATTTTTATAGTTTTCAGTGTGCAAGTCTATTTCCTGTGTTATAAAGATAGCCATCTTGGCTTTCTTTTGGTTAACATTTGCATGAAATATCTTTTTCCATGCATTCATTTCAGCCTGTATGTGTCTTCAAATATAAAGTGATTCTGTTGTGGAGAGCATCTAGACAGGTCTTGTTTTATTATTCATTAATCTACTCTACATCTTTTGATTAAGAAATTTAATCCATTTACATTTAAAGTAATTATTGTTAGGTAAGAACTTACTATTACTACCTCATTAAGTATTTTCTGTCTGTTTTGTAGTTATCCTTTTTCTCTCCTTTGTCTTACTGCCTTTCTTTGTGGTTTGATAATTTTCTTGTAGTGATATGCTTTGATTCTTTTCTCTTTATCTTTTCTGTATCTGCAGAGATTGTTTTTATGGTTACCTTGAGGTTGCATTGGACCTATTATAACAGTCTATTTTTAGTTGATAACTTTTCTTTATTTGCATGTGAAAGCTCTATACTTTTACACTTCCCCCCACACACTTCATGTTATTAGTGTCAGAATTTACTTCTTTTTATATTATGTATTTGTTAGCAAATTTTTGTGTTTATAGTAATTATTATTACTTTTATCATTTTACTTTTCTACTAGAATTAGAGCTGATCTGCATGCCACCATTTCAATATTACCATGTTCTGTGTTTGTCTGTGTATCTGCATTTATAAGTGAGATTTTTACTTTCATAACTTTCATGTTGCTGCACAGCATTTATTTATTTCAACTTGAAGAACTTCCTTTAGAACTTTTTGTAGGGTAGAGCTAGTGATATCAAACTCCCTTAGTTTTTGTCTATCTGGGAAAGGCTTTAACTCTCCATTTTCGAAGAATAGCTTTGCTAAGTATAATATTTTTGGTGGGAAGATTTTTTTCTTTCTGTATTTTGAATATATCACCCACCCTCTCTTGTACTGCAAAGTTTCTGCTGAGAAATTCATTGACAGTTTATAGGTGTTGCCTTGTTTGTGATTGGTTGCTTCTTTTATAATTCTCTCTTTGTGTTTAAATTTTCACAGTTTAATTGTAATGTGTCTCACTGTTGAACAATTATCAGCCATTATTTCTTTAAATAACTTTTGCCTCTTATCTCTTCTCCCTTTGAAACTCCCATAGTGCACATACTGTTTTACATGATGGTGTTTGATAAATCCCATAGGCTTTATTCAATCTATTTATTCTTGCTCTTTTTTTTCTTCTGATTGGAGAATTTCTAATAACCTGGTTGTAAGTTAACTGATTCTTTCTTCTGCTTGATTGAGTCTACTATTGAAACTTTCTATTGAATTTTTCAGTTCAGTCACAGTCATCTTCAGCTATAGGGTGTCTATTTTTTATGATTTCTGTTTCTTCATTGAACCTCTCATTTTGTTTACATTTTGTGGTTTAATTGTCTTTCTGTGTTCTCTGGTAGTTCATGAGTGTATTTAAGATGATTATTTTGAATTCTTTGTCAGGCAATTTATAGATATCAATTTTTTAGGATCAGTTATGAAAACTTCATTAGTTTCCTTTGGTGGTATCATGATGCCTGATTCATTCTAATGCTTTTATTTTCGAAATAGTTTCTGCACATTTGAAGAAGTGATCATTTCTTCCAGTCTTTACAGACTGGCTTTGTCAGGGAAAGATCTTTATTACTCTTCACAGCCTGAGAATAAGGGTAAAACATCTGATGGCATCTGCAGGTGAGAAGGGCTTGCTGCCATTCTGTGGGCAGGCAAAGATTACTGGCCTCAGTGGTTGGTAGTGCTGGATGTCAGCATTCTGTGGTTGAGCAAGGACACTGGCAGGACCTATGATGAGATTCCTGCATACCAGCCACTGAAAGCCCTTACCCCTTTTCTTTGTTTCTAACTGTTCCCAGGTAGTCTTGTCATGCTGATTCCACCAATGTTCCCTGTGAGGTGAGACAGAGTGGCCTCTGAAGCAGTGCCCCAAAATGTAGGGGAAATTGGATGTGCAACCCAGTCTCCCTTTCATCCACTGGAGAATTTATGGGCTAAGAGTTCTCATCTCAGTGAGAACTTTTAGTATGGGCTAAGAGTTCTTCCAACAGTGCTATACTGTTTTGATAGGGGAAGGGACAAGTGGATTTTTTTTTCTTATTTTTCAATGCCTTTTTTATCCTCAGTCTTTGTGCTCTATTGGTATGCTATAGCCTTTCCCTTGGGTTCTGAAATTCTCACTGTGGCATTCTTTCTCATGGAAAGTTGTTAAATTCATATATCTGTGGCAGGACTAGGGCTGGTGACCTCATATTTTACCATTTTGCTGATATCATGTTCCACAAAACAGTTTTAGAACAATTTGTCAAAGTTTTTCTCATGCTCATTTGTAATTAATCCACCCTCACCTCCAACACCAAGCAATCACCAATCTTCTTTCTATCTCCATAGATTTGTCTTTCTAGAAATGCTATATATAAAAAACCATACAATATGGAGTTTTTTCATCTGGTTTCTGTCACTTCACTGAAGCACCTATCAATAGTTGTTATATATATATATATATATATATATATATATAGAGAGAGAGAGAGAGAGAGAGAGAGAGAGAGAGAGAGAGACTGAATTTTTTTTATTATATACATATACCACATATTGTTTATGTTTTAATGTTTTAATCAGTTGATGGACATATGGATTATTTTCAGTTTTTGTCTTTTAAGAGTAATGCTTATATAAACATTCACATATAAACCTCTGGAGAAGGGTATATTTCTCCAGGGTAGATACAAAGAAGTAGAATTGCTAGTTTGTACGGCAGATTTATGTTTAACTTAAAAAAAAGTGACAAAATTTTTCAAAATGGCTATAACATTTTATGCCAGAAATGTGTGAAAGTTCCATTTTTTTTATATCCTTTCACCTATGTTATCAGTTTTTTTAAATTATAGTGTCTCTAGAGTGGAAATAGTATCTCATTATGGTTTTAATGTGGATTTCCCTATTGACTAATAATATTCAGCATTTTATGTGCTTACTAGCCACTTTCTAATCTTCTTCAGTTAAATGTCTATTCCAAAATTTTTCTTCCATATTTTAATTAGGTGTTTTTTAAAATTATTATTATTAAGTTTTAAGAGTTTTCTTTAGATAAATAGAATGAATACAGGTCCTTCATAAGATATGTTTGCACATATGTTCTCCATGTTTGTGTCCTGTTTTTTAATTTACTTAATAGTATCTATTGGAAACCAACATTTTCAATAACATTTTTAATCTTGATGAAGTCAAGTTTCTTTTTATTTTTCTTTATTTTTTTTTAAAGAAAATCATCCTTTTGTTGTCATATCTAAGAAAGTTTTGCTTAATCCCAGATCACAAAGATTTTCTTCTGTAATTTTTTTTAAAACTTGTTTTAGGTTTTAGCTTTTACATTAAGTCCATGATCTATTTTAAGCTAAATTTTGTTTATGAGTAAAGCAAGAGTATAAATACTTTTTTTTGCATATTGATATTGAATTTTATCAGCAGCATTAATTAAAAAGATATATATATTTTGCATGAATTTTCTTGGCACCTTTGTTAAAAATCAATTGACCATAAATGTTTGGCTTTATTTCTGAACTTTCTATTTTGAACAATTAGTGAAACAAATAGTTTACATGTTTTCTTCCCTCCCCCCACCCCTATATATCAGTGTGGTAGACTGGACATTTTCACTATTTATTTTCAGACTTCCAACACTTGAGTTTTAGAGGCTTATCTATTTGCTAAATTTCCCTTATTTTCTTTTGGCAGTGTTTTATATTTTTTTAATGCACAGGTCTCACACTTCTTTTATTAAATTTTTTTCCAAATAATCTGTTTTACTGTTCACGTGATTTTGAAATGAATACTTTTCTTAATTTTATTTTTAGAAACACAATTGATTTGCACATAGATTTTACCTGAACCCTTACAAAGTTCATTTAATATTTCTAGTAGATTTTCATAGATACTTTAGGATTTTCTAATACAGGATCCTTCCATATTAGAATAAAGGTTTACTTCTTCCTTTCTAAATTGTGCATTTTTAACTTCTTTTTCTTGCCTTATTGCATTGACTAAAACAGCCAGTGAGAAAATGTACTTTCCTTGTTCAAAATCTTAGGAAAAATATATTGTGTTTCAACATTAAATTCAACATTGGCTTTTTATGGGTGTAATTTATAAATTTGAGGAAGTTCCTTTTGTTGCTACAGTGTTGATAGTTTTTTTTATGATTAGTTGTTGGATTTTATCAAATGATATTTTCATCTCTGCTAAAATAGCATCATTTTAAAGCTATTAATTTCCTTTTGGACACTTCTTTAGCTGCAACCCATAAATTTTGTTATTTGCATTCAGTTCTGAAATTTTTTAGTTGCACTCAGGATTTCCTCTTTAACCAGTGGGTATTTAGAAGAAGTATATTATTTAGTTAACAAATATTTGGGGATTTATTTTATTTTTCCTCTGGTTGATTTCCAATTTCATTTTGTTTTGGTTGAAGTGCATCCTTTGGAGGATTATAATACATTTAAAATCACATATAATTTTTAATGGTCCAATATATTGATCCTGGATAATACCCCATGGACACTTGAAAAGAATGTGTAGCTCCTGTGATTGGGTGGAGTGTTCCAAAAATGTCAGTTCAGTCCATTTGGTTGAGAGTGTCAGTATAAGGCTTCTATATCTTTACTGATATTCTAAGTGTTTTATCAAATACTGAGAAGTATTTAAATTTTAAAATATAATTGTTAAATTGTCCATTTTTCATTTCAATTTTGTCACTTTCTATTTTATATATTTTGGGTGTCTATTTTTATGTGTGTATGAATTTATGATTATTATATCTTCCTTAGGTATTACCATTTCATTCATATGAAAAAAAATTCTTTATCTCAAGCTATTTTGTACTTTAAGTTCATTTTCTTATATATTAATAAATTTATTTCAGCTCTCTTTTGTTCCTATTTACATGGCATAGCTATTCTTCATCCTTTTGCTTTTAACTGTTTGTGTCTTTGACGCTAAAGCACGTTTTTTGAAGAGAATATATAGCTGGATCTTGTTTTGTGTCCAGGCTGACAAACTCTGCCATTTGATTAATGTTAGCCCATTTATATTTATAAAATCATTTATATGATTGGTTTTACATCTCCCATTTTGTCTCATTTTCTGTAGGTCTTATGACATTTTGTTCCTCTGTTTCTCATTTCCTATCACTTTTTAAAATATTATTTTAAAAAAAATTTTCTATATCATTTTTAAATCTATAATTTTTTGATAGCAGTTGAAGAATAATTTATGTATTCTAAAATTCAACTGTTGTAATGCACAATTTAATAGTTTCTCAGTGTTAATTTGTAGTTAATACCAACTTCAATATTTAGTCTCAGACAACCACAGATTTTTCTGTCTCTATAAATTTGTCATTCTTACAAATTTCATATAAATAGTATCATGCAATATTCAGGTTTTGTATTTGAATTTTTTTTTCTCTTAGCATAATGTTTTAAGATTCATTAATATAACAGCATGTAGCTGTAGCTTATATTTTTTTAATTGTTGAGTGGTATTCCACTGTATGCATATATCAAATATTGTGTATCCTTTCATCAATTAATGTGTATTTGAATTATTTTTGGTTTGGGCTATTATGGATAATGCTGCAATCACATACATTTCTTTGTGTGTACATATGACTTTATTTTTTTTGGACAAATTTCTAAGAGTAGAATGTCTGAGTTGTATGGAAAGTATCTGTTTAACATTTTAAGAAACTGCAAAACTGTTCTGCAAAAGGACTGTATCACTTTTAATTCTCACTAGCAATGCATGAATATTCCAGTTTCTTCCCATTATCACCAACTCTTGATATAGTATGTCTTTTTTATTATAGTCATTGTAATAGGTATGTAGTAGCATCTTATTATCTTTTTTTATTTCCTTAATATCTAATAATGTAAATTATTTATTTACATTCATATTAGCCATTGATATTTCTTTTTTCTTGAAATGACTATACAAGTCTTTGGCCCATTTTAAAAACTGGGTCTCTTGTCTCTATATTGTGAATTACAAGAAGGTTATTTTTAAAAATATCTTTCGGATATATGCCATTATCAGATATATGATTGGTAAATATTTTCCTTCAATCTGTGGCTTGTCTTTTCCATTGCTTAATGTTGTCTTTTGTTGTACAATACTTTTAATTTTAATAAAGTCCAATTTATTTTTCTGAACCATTCTTTTGGTGTCATATTTAAGAACTCGTTGTTTAACCCAAAGGTCATGAAGACTTTTTTCTATATATTTTCTATAAGTTCTGTAACCTCAACCCATCTATTTGGATGTGGGATCCATTTTCAGGTAATTTTTGTGTATGGTTTGAAGGAAGGGTTTAATTTTATTTATTTATTTTTTTATTTTTGCGTATCAGTATCTAATTATCTTACTTACTCTGTGATTGAAGTTCTATCCTTTTTCTCTTGAATTGGTTCAATGCCAAAATCAATTGATTTTTGGCAATATAAATAAATACCATGTTTTGAGTAATACCTTTCGTCATCCCAAGGAAATGAGTTAATAAGTAATTAATATGGCTTGCCATTTTGTATATGAATATCAATGAAAGGGTTTATTTTAGGACTCCTAAATTTGTTATATTAGTCTTTACACCAGTACTACAGTCATGATTTCTATAGCAATGCAGTAAGTTTTTAAAGTCAAGTAGTGCAAGTCCACCAATTTTATTCTTGTTTTTTTTTTTTTTTTTTTTTTTTTTTTTTTTTTTTTTTTTTTTTTTTGG
>NW_007726183.1:603469-654031 GCF_000696425.1 Galeopterus variegatus | reverse complement strand
TTTTTTTTTTTTTTTTTTTTTTTTTTTTTTTTTTTTTTTAGTTATTTTGACTATTCTGGGTCCTTTCTTTTTCCATGTATATTTTAGGAGCAGCTTGTTGATTTCTCAAAAACAAATTATGCTGACATTTTGATAAGAAATTCATCAAATTTATGGGTCATTTTTTTCAGAATTGCTATCTTGGCAAAATTTGTTGTTGTTTTTTTTAAATCTATGAACATAAAATAGCTCTCACTTTATTTAGATCTTCTTTAATTCTTCTAGCAAAGTTTCATACTTTTTATTATATGACTGTTCCACTATTTTTGTTAAATATATTCCTGAGAATTTTAGTCTTAGAACAATTATAAGTGGAATTATTTTCTTGATTTTACTTTAAGATCGTTCAATGCTATTATACAGAAATACAAGGAATTTCTACATTGATTTTTTATCTTTTGACCTTTTAAATTCATTTGTTAGTTTTATTAACTTTTTTATTGGTCTGAACAAATTGAAATTTTCTTCATACAGGATCATATTGTCTGCTAATAAAACATAGTGTTTCCTCCCCCCTCCATTTTGGATGCTTTTAATTTCTTTATTTTTTTTCTTTATTGTTTCAGCTATAGCCTCTAGTGAAATGTTGAATATAAATGGTGAAGTTAGGCATTCCCTTTGGGATAGGCATTTTTCAAGGAATAGACAAGTATATTTGGAAACACAAGCTGCCATCTACATGTATTTGCTAATATAGAAATCTAGAAATAATTACAACATATTTGCAACAATATTTGGTAACGTTATTAAACAAACTAAAGTTACTATCTTTTTATTTCATATTATATAACAGAGTTTTAATTGTTTGCTTTAAATTTAGATTATTTAGCTATATTATATATTTTCTTAAGTTACTTTATAAAGGAAACAGTTTAGATAAAATGAACTGGGAATTAGCCTGTATCCATTTGTGACATTTTCTGCTCACATCTTTATTTTATGAGAAATGGCATCCTATACAGGAGCAATGAATTAGTAGGAGAAAAGAAAGAGAGGTTTAGTCTAATAGTAAATTACATAAATTATTTATGGTAAGATTGTTAAGAAGTCAAACGGATACAGCAGTTTGAAAAACCTGCTATATCTTGTATATGACACATTTCTCGTCAGGAACTTAATATGATGCATAGCTTGATCTCATCTATGTTTTCTTGGGAACCCCAATATTGTACAGGAAACTCACTTAAAGCATCATTTCATGTTTTATATATGTCATCCAATTTTCATCTCTTACCTCTCCATAAAAGAGGCAGGAATTTTAAAGTGTAGGTTATGTAAGTTGAAAAGTGATCAAGGGATGCATGTACAGCTATTTACATGTCAATCATATCTCAATAATAGGTTTTAAAAAAAATAAGTGACCAACGGAGGAGGCAATTTGAGATGAGTTATTGCATATACAGAATGGCAAGCCATATTAATTACTTATTAACTCGTTTCCTTGGGATGACCAAAGGTATTACTCAAAACATGGTATTTATTTATTATTTCCTATCTTTATTGTGTTTCATAAAACAGTGATAGTAATTTATTTTAAAAATTAGGAACTGTCAAGATTTGTTTTTGGAAAAGCAATTGTAAATAATTTTTAAGTTACTACATTAGAAAGTATAGCTTAAATAAAATGGCATTGCTGTCTTAGAAGGATTATTGATCTTTTGATATAAGGCAGAGACCTTTAATGAGCTCTCAATCAAAGGAAATACTTCAGTAGTGATAAATGAATTAATCGATGCTAATCAAATAAATCTACTCCAGTCCATTTTAGATTTCATTTTATGAGTAGCTGCTCAGGTCAAAAGATTAACAAGTTCATAAGCGACTGCTAATAGCATTTCACTTGACTATGCATTTGTATCTAGCTAATTGTACAAGACAACATTTGAAAGTACTTCAGACTGCAATTTATTACCATGTAAAATTCCATGAAGAAGGAACATACCAGGCAAAACATTATAAATCGAGGATTAATCTAAAATAAACCATGCAAAAATATTCAAAAGTTCATTACATTTTATGGAACTGTTTTAGAAAACAAACACTAAAAAATAATGACATTAAGACTATGTTGTAAAGTATAACAAAGAATTCGAAAGTAACCACATTCTAGTTTGATAGCATTATCATTTTTTTAAATGCTATGAAATCATCCTTATCCTTTACCTGCGGGATTTTTTTGTGTGTGTGTCTTTTTTTTTTGTAACCGGTAAGGGGATCGCAACCCTTGGCTTGGTGTCGCCCGCACCACGCTCAGCCAGTGAGCGCACCAGCCACCCTTATATAGGATCCGAACCCGCGGCGGGAGCGCCACTGCGCTCCCAAGTGCTGCACTCTCCGGAGTGCGCCACAGGGCCGGCCCTACCTGTGGGATTTTTATCTGTTGCTCTAAGCCATCTTTCATGGAGAGTGATGATATTAAAACATTCCACAGCTCCATGCCTATATTACGTGCAAAATAGTATTGTAATTACTTGGAGATGGAACCAGCATGATCTTTATTCCAGAGCTTATCTTATTGGTGTTTTCAAATTGTTACCAAAGAAAAAAGTTGTTACTCACTTAAAAGGACTTTACTGATTATTCATTTTTATCGCCATTGCTTAAAAAATAGTTGATCTGCACCTTTTATAACAAATACATGTGTAAACAGTTTTCCAAAATCCCTCTCTTGTTGCCCATCTTTCCCATTCCACAATTTCTGTATTTTTTTTTTTTTAGGAGATTTCTGCACTCAGCTTATATTAGACAAATTTTTAGAGGAGAATCCTTAATTACTTTTTCTTCAGACATAAAGAAGCAGCTTTGAAAATAATTTTAGGTAAACATCTTTAGTAGGTTTCAGTATCATTGTACATAGTTATCCAGAAAGTTTTCATGTCACTTAGTAATTTCAGGAAGAAAACAATGAGGTTATGTAAATGACTCCAACTTGGGTCCCATGAATTACTAATGAAGTTAAGCTACACTCTTGATCTTGGTTCAGCCACTAAACCCCAGTACAATTGACCAATTTCTGAACTCCATCACTTTTGATCTTTAATTCTTCATTTCAGTTCATTATCCCAGCCCCAGTTATTTGCCCTATCACAGTATTTTTTTAAGAAACATGCAAATACATAAGAACTATTAAAAGGTACAATGGCGCTCTGTATTTAGTAGGCAAACAAATATTTTATTTCAAATACTGATTACCTCTCTTGCAAAATATATATCTCCCTTCATATGTTTCTTTAATGAATGATGTAATATTTTTGGTTAACGTATTTGTACTCTATTAGCATAATGTATTGATGACTTTTTTTCGTATTATCGCTTTACAGAATGTGTATTACAATATAGCTGCTCTGCAATTACTGTTCAGGAGAAGCACAATACAAATACATTTTGTACAGATTACTTCATAATTATACTTCAAGTTACCATGTAGTTCAATGACTAATCACCATGTTACTTGCAATTTTTATATCTTGTAAGCCTGCAGTTTAAAAGACAGAAATAATCAGATAATTAGTCTTTGATTACATAGTACTCACCCTGTTCTTAAATGTACTTAAATGGTCAATAATTACCATGTAATTACAGAGCAATTATTGCAGTGCATTCGCACCACCACATGTAAGACACTGTCAGTGATTTCATCCCTGTGTTTAGGGATTTATGACTCAGTCATAGAAAGGTCACTGCAGGCTGCATCAGGGTACAAACTGCCTAAGAGAGTGGGCTATTTAAAATGTAAAGGTGAGAGCAGGGTGTAAGTGCAGCTGAAAGGCCTTTTAAAGGAAAGTTATGGTGACTGGCTTTTGAGATTTTGACATGACAAATAAATGCAAAATATGTCCAAAAGGAGAAAATCCAGAGCTTATACTGACTATTGAGATTTTTTGAAATCCATCAACTTGTTCTTTTCAGCAAGTCGTTCTTGCTAAGATATTTCTTTTCATTTTACCCAAAGATGCTTTTTTGGATACTAATAGACCATTTAAAATTACATAGTACAAGGTTCACACGCTAAAAATTTCCATCTCACTTCTATATAGCAAGAAGTGTTAAGTGCCGGCACCTGGCACCTCAGCAAAAGATCATAGTTAGCACATTTTCTTTTTATTGAGTTGTTGCATGGCAAGAATTGATAATTTTCCACTCTGGGAGTTAAATAAAAGTTGTTGCTGCTTTAGAAATTAGTTTTAAATGGTTGCATTTTCCTCTAAATTATTTAACTCATTTAATTCTATAATGTTTTATACATGTTTGTCTTTATTACAATCATATTTCATTAAAGAAAATTGGAACTATTTGTGTTAACAGGGAAAAAATGTCTTAAATCCAACCAAAATTATAGCACTTTATGGTAATATCCTACACTTTCTTTGAACCTTCAAAAAATGATTCCTACAGGATCAAATATATATAAGAATCCCAGCAAAAATTTGAGTTGAAATTTACTCTAATTCTAATGCTCTTAGTGCATTCTTCAGTAATAAAATTTGTAAAATTGCTAATTCACCAGCAATTTGTATGTTTATTGTTTCTTTCTTTTTGCTTCCCTATTAATAGAGCTGTTAAAATCTAAAATGATCACAAAACAGAAGAAAACTCAATATAAGTTTTCAAATATTTACTTAGGTTTACAGTATTCCCAATTCTGTTCTGTATACAGTGGACAATGCTAACCAATTACTTGTGCTCTATAAAGAATTGTCTTTCATTGGACTAGTCTTGGCAGGTCACTTAAGTGACTTGCTCTAATGACCTTTAAATTAGAGACATAACACTGTTAATAGTAGGCAAGACATGATGATCCGATTGGACTAACTATGTAGTTGCAGAGATGAAAGAAAGCAACGTGAGACCAATGCTAAGATATGCAAGCAAATTCAAAGGAGTGTTAGACAATCTTGGAACATAAATGCTGAGGACATTTACAATAAGATAAAGATCCTTGAAAGCTAAATAAATGAATTGAACATATTATTACCAGTAGGATTGATAAGCACAAAAGTGTAAGCCCAGGTAGCTCTTCAAGTAATCAGATTTAACATTAACATTTTATATACCAAATAAATAAATAAAATAAAAAAAAGAAGGTGGGAGAAATGTGTGAACTACTGAGTTAAAAAAGAAAGTATTTACTCACATCAAAGTGTGTCTGTGTATAACCAATTTTGGTTTGCATATATGGATGTTTAAAATTTATTTTTTCTCTATGGATTGTCCTAGAAATAAAGATAAAAATTCATTTGATGAAAATGCAGTGTTTGCTATCCCACCATTTCCCCTAGCTTTATAACCAACTTGTGTTTTAAAATATTAGTTCATTGTGGCACTCTCTTACAGATCCTCACGTTCAGCACACATTATCTGAAATTATTTAGTTTAAAAGTGTTTTTAATTAAACAAACTATAACTTATCAAAACCTTTCATTTCTTTTCCTTCCATTTTTTTTTGGGGGGGGGGTCTTTCCATTGTTTGAGTTGTAATCATTTGGAAAGTAAGTAAGTGGAATTTAGGCAGATGGAAGGCAGAACTCTTTGCTTTAAAATCATTGGTTTACGATGGAGGTGTTTTGCCCCCCAGGCGGATATCAGGCAATATCTGGATACATTTTTTGTTGTCATAACTTGGGGGTGGAGGATGCTCCAGGTATGTAATGGGTAGAGACCAATGATTGCTAAACATCATATAATGAACAGTACAGGATAGCCCCCCACAACAAAGAATCACCCATCTCAAAATGATCATGGTGCTGAGGTTGAAAAACTCTTCTTTAAAGGAATGGTATACATTGACCTTGACTAAATTAATCATATGGAATTTCAGCAGAATGTTCATTTTTTCCTCAAATTATTTAAAACACATACAGGTAAAGAGAAAATCTTTTGAAAAAATATTTACATGCAATTGGATTTGAAAAAGTAATGTTACATAAAATATAAAATAAAAATTAGTCTTCCTAGCTTTTGGTGAGTGTGCACATATTTCTCAGCATATGTAAAAAGTCAGCATACTTAAAAATCATTTTTTTAATGATTTAAAAATTCTAAAATTTTTCCTTTCCAATGCTATTTTTGTTCAAGTGCTGTTCCTTTACTTCAAAACTTAACTTTGTTCACTCAATTGTTATATTAACACATTAATAAGTCCTGAAAAATATGCTAACATGGTAGTTAACTAAGCCAATAATAAAAAAAGACCAAAGTAATTTTTTTTTCTATTACACAGAGAAAGTTATTTTGATTTGTCTACTGATTTTTTTTGAGTTATCAATGTCTACATCCATTATGGCAATGTCTGTACATACTGTCTTGTCAATAGTGTTATGTTTTTAATTTAAGGACCATTAAACCAAATCACTTAAGTGACCTTCTAAAGACCTGAACCCCATCATTAGTCTTACAAGAGAGAATCCCTTCTTGGGCAGAATGATGTTTTTTCTCTGCTGCTTAATGGAGACAACTTGATAACACTCTTTGCAAAATAGGGTACAAATGTAGCAAAAGAGTATAATTTCCAGAACAGTCATTCTTGTTCCCAGAAGAGTCTAACTCAAACCATTCAGAATGTCTTCTTTTTCATCTAGGACTAAGGTCACATATGCACCTTACAGCTTCCCTGGGACAAATAAAGATGAAGTTTGGAATCATGCACAAAGAATGAATTTCTTCTACAAAGAAGTTTTTAACTGAAATGAGGAGAGTGTTACCAGGATCAGGGCTACAGAATGGACAAAAAAGGAAAGAGTGACCAACTTGTCTTAGAAATGGTTGTTCTATTTCTATTCATGGCAGAGCTACCAAACCACAAAGAATAATTAAAAATAACTTATCAAAGGGGTTGAAAGTAGCAGTAGTTAATTTTTTTTTCTCAAAACTTTTTACTATAGAAGCCTTTACTATAAAACTATGCCATAAAATGGAGAGCAGCATATAATGAACTCCATGTACTTATCATGCAGCTTTCGTAATTATCAACATCTTGGCAATTTTGTTCCTCCCCCCCCCCAAATCTCAGAAATATTGTGATTTTAGTCACAAATATTTTACTATATATCTTTCACTGCTAAGGGCATTTTATTTATTATACAGATACCATTCATATATTATATCTAACAGAATTTTAATATTTTTATAAATACCACATTCAAATTGGGATCATTTAAAGAAGGGTTTAATGAATGGGCTATTCCTGAAGACGTAAGCAGAGGTTGGAGATAGCATGAGAGTCAAGGGATAGTGCAGTAGCCTGGCTAGTATCTGCAAAAAGGGGGTTGCTTTTACTACTCCCCTGCCTGAAGCTAGAAGTGGGAGCAATTACCTAAACCTGGAAAGAGTAAAGAGCTGAAAGCAATTCACTGGAGACACTATTTTCCAAGAACAGTGGATTTTTTAAAGCATAAATTTAAACTATTGATGTATCTTCTAAGAAACTTTTAAAATGTGAAATACACCTTATATTTAGAATATAACAGAATAAATGTATAATGCAAACACTTAATAGAGAATTCGTTTCTCAGCTTCCATTACACATATGTTAAACAAACACTTATAAAGTGGTAGTTGGAGTAGATACAAAATTATCAATTTATTAGATATGTCTATATGCCTCCATTCAGAGCTGGAATAATGCAGAGTGATGGACAGAATTAGCTCTGGTTTACATATCAGATGCTGGTATTCCTTATATAATATACCATTTAGTCATCACAACAACACAATACAGAAGATATTATGATCCCTCATTAATTAATAAAATTAATAATCTACAACAGAAAGAAACTAAATTACATTAAATCACACAGCTCACGAATGACAAAGATATGAGATTCAAACACTGATATGTCTGACTCCAAAATTCATGTTCTACTATAACATGCAATGTTCCACATGGAGCATATTCAGCAGCAGTCTGATATCCACGTGCCTCATAACTGTTTGCAGAGAACTTTTGCATGTAATAACTATTTCCAAAGAAGATAACATATGACTCTTTTATTGATATTATTGTTTTACATTATATTGTAACATAAAATGTTTATGCTTTAATATGGCTTTAATTTGGAATATAATTTAATTTAAACACAAATATCCTCAGAGATCCTGAGCATGCTGTATGCTGTAGGCTGTTGACTGAACTATTTGATGGAAAATGTTCTTCAGTATAGAGTATAGACCTACTTTTCAGCCAACCAAAGAGGCTGCACCTGTCAGAGAATGTCTGAGACATGGCTTGCACCAGCTATTGGAAATAATGTAATCATCTTATTTCAAAAAAACTTTCATGACCAAAGAAAATGGTAGTCTTTCTTCTTAGATTGTTTTCATGATGCCTCCTGTTAATGGAGATTGTGTCAAAATGAAGTGATTTTTAGAGAAGTTATATATACCTTCAAATTAGCTTTTAAAGAGAATTTATTATTTAGGCAAGAAATATATTTAAAAGAGTATTACACATTTGATCTGGATTCACAGCTTCCTGTTATTGAAGTTTGCCTTTTATCTTATGGTCAACAGTTGTGGACTGTTAAGTATAATTCTGAATCCTTTGGCTTCAGGAAACATAAAGTCACAGAGGGAATGGGACTGTAAACCAGAAAGTTGGGTTTAGACTCAATTTAGTCTTTAACTTTTAGTGCAAACCTGCGCCAGTTTCATATTCTTTCTGGTCTCAGTTTCTTTACTGCATAAGGAAAGGACAGATTTCTTGATCTAAATTTATTTTATTTTTAAATAATCTTGTATAAAACAAGCAGTCAAAAGTCAATGGATGGCATGCCAAAATGAGGAGTTGATAAATTCTTTTCCCAAAATCTATAAAGCTGGACAAACTTGTCAAAAACAAGCAACTCTTTGTTCTAGAATTCAACCACAGACATACAAACAACTGAGGAGACTTTATTAGTAGAATTTTTGAGCTTCATATATGTTTGTGTCATTTTTGCCTAGGGATGCTCCCATCAACCCTCTCCCCAGCTGTGTCTATATGGTAGTTCAATCAGGAAGGAACAGGCCTTGCTGCCACTGCCAATGGGGTCTCACTTGACTAGGAGCATTGTCAGTTAAAGTGGCCATCTCAGTGGCAAGAGAACAGGGAAGATTAGCAATTTCTTTAGGCTGAGTGTGCATGTTTTTGTGGTGCATGCAGTGGATCAGTGGACTAGCCAAGGATTTGATGGAGAATTATGGGAGGTCAAACAGTCAGTAAAAACTCTTCTCTAAATTTTCCTAGATGTTGAAAAAGTAGACAGTGTTACTGCTATGGGCAGAATGTCTCTGAAAGCTCTTATGTTGGAAACGACCCCCATTGTAACAGTGTTAAGAGGGTAGGAAATCCAATTATGGTAATCAAAAGATGGGGCCTTTGAGAGATGATTAGATTGTGAAGACTGTACTGTAAGGAACGGATTAATCTACTGATCATTTTATGAGTTTTAGTTGATGTGGTGTGGTTCTGATGGCTTTAAAAGGAGAGCAAGTGAGGAGATGAGCTCCCTCTTGCTCAGCCATTCTCCATGTGATACCCTGCATCACTACACAGAATCACCACCAAAGAAGGCCTTCACCAGATGTGTTTCCTGGACTTTGGACTTCCCAGCTTCTGAAACTATAAGAACTAAATTGTGTTCTCTTTGTAAATTACCCAGTTTAAGGTATTCTGCTATAAGCAACAGAAATGGACTAATATAGTTACTAAAGTAGCTATTACCAGTACATTCAAGAAATAAAAGAAACCTTATTCAAAGAATTAAGGAATGTACAAAAACAATGACTTAATGAATAGTTTAATCTGAGACAAAAAAGAGATAAAAATTATTTTAAAAGACACAAATGGGAATTGTAGTATTAAAAAGTATAATAACTGAAAAATATAAACTTCATTAGAATGGCTCAAAAGCAGGCCTGTAATGTCAGGGAAAAAAAAAATAGTTAACAACATAGATCAATAGAAATGTTCTAACCTGGGAAATAATGTGAAGATAGAGTATGAGATCTGTGAAATAATATCAAGTATACCAGTATACATTTAATGGGTGTCCCAGAAGGAAAGCAGAGAGTGAAACTGGGAAAAATTCAAGATTTAGTGATTGAAAACTCCTTAAACTTGATGAAAAGCAGTAATCTGCAGAACCCAGAAATCAACAAATCCAAAATATAAATACTAAGTTACCTGCACAAAGATCCAACCAAACTGTTGAAAGACAAAGACAAAGTGAAAACTTTGAGATTGGAAAGGGAAAAACAACTCTTTACATACGGGGGAATGACAATACAAAAAAATGGCTGACTTCTAATCAGAAACAATGAAGGCCAAAAAATAGTGAAATAGCACATTGAAAGTGCTAAACAAACAAACAGACAAAAACTTCTCAAACAAGAATAGTATGCTGAGCAATATTATCATCTAAAAATGAAGATATTAGAACATAACAGTATGTTCAGCAATATTTCACAGAAAGATCTTCCCAGATAAACAAAGATTGAAATGTTTTATTTTTAGGATTTCTTGGCATATATGGAATATCCCACCAAATGACTGCAGAATGTTCATTCTGTCCATGCACTCATATAACATTTTCCAGTTGAACCCATTTGTTGTTCTACAAAAGAAGTCTCAATGA
Organism: Galeopterus variegatus; assembly: GCF_000696425.1. NCBI lineage: Eukaryota > Metazoa > Chordata > Mammalia > Dermoptera > Cynocephalidae > Galeopterus > Galeopterus variegatus. Next base: position 643,379 of record NW_007726183.1, on the reverse strand, counting down.
ATGTAGAAAGACTGACATCATACAAGGTGTTGCTCTGACAATGACAAAATTATATTGAAAATCCACACAGAGCAACATCTGGGAAAACCTCAAATAGAGGAAATTAAACAAGACACTTCTGATCACGCATTGGATCAAAGAAAAAATTCACAAAGAAAACTAAAAGTATTTTGAACTCATTGAAATTAAGCCACAACATATAAAAATTTGTGGAACATAGCCAGAGCAATGTTCAGAGGAAAATTTATAGATGTAAATGCCTACTTCTGAAGAGAAAAAAGGTCTTAAATCAATAACCTAAGTTTATACTTTAAGGAACCAGAAAAAAAAATACTAAATCTAAAGCAAACGGAAATATGGATGGAAATAATAATCATTATAACAGAAATGAATGAAATACAAGATAGAAAGATAATAGAGAATTGAATGAAACTAATCAAAAACTTGTTCTTTGGTGAGGTGAATAAAACTGACAAAACTTAGCTAGACTGATTAAGAAAATAGGAGAAAAAAATACAAGTTACAAAAAATCCAGAAAAATGATAAGTACTAAAACTATAAATCTTCTTAAAAAATTTGAATATCTTTGTGATTTGGGGCTAGGCAAAGTGTTCTTAAGAGCAATATTGAAAGTAAGATCCACAAATAAACAATACGATAAATTGGAATATGATAAAATTAAAACTGTTTGCACTTTTAAAGACACCATTAAGAAAATGAAAAGACGAGTCAGAGTGGGAAAAATATTTGTAAATTATATGTCTAATAAAGGACATATCTAAACCATAAAAATAGTTATTTTTATCTAATAATAATAATAATAATAATAATAATAATAATAATAATAATATAATAACCCAATTTTAAAAGTAGAAAATTATTTGAATATATATTTTACAAAAGAAGATATTTTTTAAATGCTAATAAGCACATGAAGATGTGCTCAATATTATTAATCATTAGGGAAATAGCAGTTGAAATTACAATAAGATACCACTACACACCCACTAAGAAAGTTATAATCAAAAAGTCAGACCATACCAACTGGGGGTGAGTATGTTCAAACCCCGGAACTTCCACTAATTTCCACTGGGTGAAATGAAACAGATACATTAGAGTTTGGCAATTCCTTAAAAAGTTAATTCCACACCTAGAAATATACCCAAGGGAAATGAAAATTTATATACATGCAAATACGTGTATGTAAATATTTATATCCATTATTCATAACAGCCAAAAATGGTTAAGAAACCAAATGCTCATAAATGGGTGAATGGATAATCAAAATGTGATGTATCCATACAATTTACTTAGCAATGAAAAGGAACAAAATACTGATACGTGTTATAATATGGATGAACCTCAGGAACATCATGGTAAGTGGAAGAAGCTAGATGAAAAACATATTACATGTTCTATTTATATGAACTATGCAAAGGAGACTCATTTATACAGATAAAACGTATATCTGTGGTTGCCCAGAGCTGGTGCTCAGAAGAGGGATTGACTGGAAACAGCTTTGAAAGAATTTTGCAGAGTGGGGATAAGGGAATTATGAAAATGTTCTAAAACTGAATTGGAGGAATGGTTGCACAATTTTATAAATGTACTAAAAGTCATTGAATTATACAATGGGTAGATTTTATGATATATATATTAACCTCAAATAAATTGTTTACAAAGTTAATGAAGGCTCATGATTTGTTCCTTCTCATTAAAAGAAGAGACTCAACACGTAGGTCAGTGGTTCTCAAAGTATTGTCCTTGGAGCAGCAGCATCAGCATCACCTGGGAATTTGTTGGAAATGCAGATTATCAGGCCCTACCCCATACATACTGAATCAGAATGTCTAGGCAAGAGGCCCAGCAATCTGTATTGCAACAAGCCCTCTGGGTGATTGTGGTACATGCTAAAATTTGAGACCACACACCTACAAATTCCTATAGTAGCATGGTTCTTGCTACTCTTGGGAAAAAGCCGTGTATTGCCTAAATCCCCAAAAGCCAATTTTTTTTTTTTTTCTTAATGAGAGATTGGTAAATATTTTTAAATAGAAGTATTACATATAAATTTTTAAATTTCACATTTCTCTTGAAAAATCACAAGATATGGTAATACTCCTCTCATCTTCCTTACATGGTAGTGTTGAGCTGCAACAAGGTACTGGGTACCCCTTGAGAGAGCATGGGTTTCTCAGTGTGCCTTTTACCACACAGCTTTATCACTTATCTGCTCCTATCTGTACAGTCCCTTCCAGATCTCAATTTTTTACTACCCTGATCTTCAATGTAACCCCAATCAACAAATGTGAATTACAGATTTTGGAAAGTACATCGAATTCTTCGAATAAGCAAGAAAGTATTAAGATAGTATTGCTATATATGGTAATGGGAGAGAGTGGATAGAATTTGATTTTATAGCCATATTTTTCATTAGTTCAATGACTTTTGTTCAAATTATGTACTTCTTTGTTGTTTACTTTTCTGTTTCATGTGCTGGGAATTCCAGGAACAGATTCCTCATTCCTAGAGTAATAGATTGTTTTGCTTCTTTAAAAACATCTGACTCTTCTAAACTAGCAATTTGGAATGAGAAGTCTTCTTATAGTTCTGTAATAACTATGTTATTTATACATAATCCAAGTAGCTTTAAGAAAAATAGTCAAAGTGATTATTCAAATAATTTAAGGATGAAATTCTTATTTCTAGATGACAAATGAAGAAAGTTGAATTTTTTTGGCCAGACAAGAATGCTGTGTGAATACTTTGGTTACTGGACACTTGAAATGTGAAATTTGTTGATTTTACTTCTCTCTGATTCACACATTTTTGGATGAGGTGCCTAAATTCTTTTTGAAATTAGTTGATGTGCTAGTTAATAGATAAATACAGACATAGTTTAACAAATATTAATTACTAAACATGCTAGATTGTTTGACTCAACTTCTGATTTATTTATAATAGTAGGAGAAAAGTGTTTGGTCTGCCTTTCAGGAATATCTAAAACACCATCCATCTCAAAGCAAACAACTTCTTTTCTGATTATGGGATCTTGAACATGGTCATCATTACTTTCCTGGCAAATAATCACAGAAACTTCCATAATTAGTTTCCTCAGAGATATTTAGTTATTTTCTTACAATTGATAATTGACTAAAACTAATGAAACAATATATTTATTTCTTAATGTGTTCCCATTTTTTATGTTTATTTCACTTGATATTTGCTAACTAACTTTCTCTAACCCTCTAATCCTAAGAATTGGTAGTTAAGAAATATTTATTCTTTATACCCCATGTCCCCACCCAATTAATCCCTGATCTTCCTCTCCATCCCGTTTTCCCCCACTCCACCTTGTATCCCTAAGTCTACTCTCTGCCTCTGCAAGACCATCACAGCACTGTGGTCTTCCTTTCCTTCCTTCTTTCTCTCTTAGCTCCCACTTATGAGTGAGGACGTGGGGTATTTTTCCCTCTGTGTCTTGCTTATTTTACCCAAAGTAAGTTTCTCTAGGCTCATAATGTTGTTGCAAATGGGAGAATTTCATTCTTTTTTTATGGCGGAGTAGTATTCTATGGTGTATATATACCACATTTTCCTTATCCAGTTGTCCGTAGATGGACATTTAGATTGGTTCCATATCTTGGTTATTGTAAACAGAGCTATGATGAACATGGAAGTGCACGTATCCCTTCAACATGATTGCAATTCGTGGTAATGGGCATGCTGCCAGTATTAATCTGCCCATCACATCTTGGGCATGAGTGGTGATGGTCAGCTTTGTACTCCATGAATATTCATAACCAATTAAAAAAATGAATAAATAAATGAATAAAAGGGGTAATTTTATTAAATAAAATCTAAGATGTATGTTTAAAAAAACAAAATAAAATAAAATAAAAGTAAGCAAATAATTAAGAAAATAAAAACAAGGTGGTGATGGAGAATGAGATTAGCAGGGGAATTCAGCTAGTTTTTGGAGATTCTATAAAGATTAAATATCCTAAATGGTTAAAAAGATGGAGATTGAGCAGAGTGGTTGGCAAACTTTCAAGGAATATTTTGAGATCAGCAACTTCCTGTGAAAGTATATCTTTTTGATTTCTGTTTCTTATAAATGTTATTTATAGAGAAACTACAAAAAAAGAAAAAGAAAGAAAGAAAACAAATATTTATTGTTGAGAGAATGTCATAGCTCTGAGTGGGGGATTTTGAGGCTACTAAATTTTAGTTTCTTTTTCTTTTAAATGGGACATTAATAGTACTTTTCTTGTAAGATAGCTGTAACAATTAATTGAGAACATTTATTTTATTACTATACTTGATACAGGGTAAGATAAAAATTATTTTTCTGATAGAAAATAAAATCTCATATATGTTAAATAATATCTTTGTTATTCTGATAAGCATCTGTCTTGGTAATAACAGAAATATCTAATCCCTTGCATGTATTATAATTAGGTTCCTAAGCAGTAGCAAATATTATATTCAAATCTGTTATTTAAAAATTATTTGCAGTTATAGTCAAATTCTGTAGAGTTTAAGTAATAGCTGAAAATATCTTTACATTGGTCCAAACAATGCAACTGATAGTTCAAGAGTTCTACTTGTAAATAGCTTTTAAGAAAGTCAATTTAATATCTTATTTTAAAAAAATGAGGTGGGAAAATGATTCTCATATATATGTTTTCATTTGTCAATACTGAACTAAAATTTTTAATTTTGAAATACAACTTTTTATTTAATTTTTTGTACATTTGGGAGAAAGTGTACCTGCATGATTCAATAAGAAAATCGAAAGTTTTGGTTTTATTTTTTTTTTAATTTATATCACAATTTAGAAAGAAATTACAGAAGGAATTTCATTGGCTGGAACCTTAAAATGTTTTGAGATTTAAATAGTACCCAAAATATAATTAGCTCTCAAGTTAATTAGTAGGGTTTTCATTGGCATTTTAAAGATGTTTAACATTTATCATTTATCTCATGGATTTAAGATTTTAATTTGCATTGATTTTAAAAAAGAAACATTTTAAAAGAAAATCAGATTATTTTTGTGGTAATTAACTGTCTAGAAATGTCAGTAGACTAAAAGCAATACCAGCAAATTTTGGTACAAAATAGAAGATAGAACACTTTAACTAGTTAGTTACTAGTAGAACATAATAACTAGATAGAATGTATTTATGTTTAGAAAACCACCTTTTGTTCATTATTTTAATTTAATTCTAACATTTTTTTCATTAAACCAACCTTACTTTAGGTCCTGGAGAGTATGGAAAGATGAACGACGTATAGATCCTACACATAAATGCATTCACAACCAAGTGAAATATTGCATTTCATTTACATTTTAACATAAAATTTTGACAGTTATAATAAAAAAATTGGTCTTCCTCTATACTGCCTAAAATGCAGCAGATATACTGAGAAAATATCCTTTTAAAAAATAGTTGTGTTGATATAGTGCAAGTATCAAAATATAGGTATTAATTATCTGACTGGTAATTGCTCCCAGAATTAGATTGTTTGACTCTGTCTTCAAGTTGAGTGAATAAACTCTTAAAGATAGTCCTCTGATCATGCTCACATAACTATTTCATTTTAATTTGGTGAGAAAGTGGGAAAAACACAACAAATTTGCACTTAATAAAAGCAGATAAAGCTGTTGACATAAGTAAGAGTGCTTTAAATGCACGCAACAATCTAGGTCCCATATGAATTAAAAAAAAAAAAAACTTTTTTACTTTATTCTTAATTATATGTAATACCCCCAAATGTAGTCAAACCTACTTAATACATGTAGAAGACAGAATAATAAAGTATGGATTCCGTCTTAATCACTCTGCTCTATTAAATATTAAAAGTCTGTTATTAATAGCACCTTTATAATAGATGTCATTTTCTACCTTGAATGAAAACCTCATCTCCTTTCATGTATTCGTTGCAGAAGTTGTATAATCTTTTCATTTCTGAACCTTGTACCAAAGAGGAATTTTCTTTTGACTACGTGCTATCTCTTCTCTGTATCTGCCCCAGTTCTTGATTTGTAGTTAAGTACACGTCAACTACTTTGTGAATGAATAAATGACCACATGATTAAAGGAAGGAAGGAATATAAAAAGAGAGTAAACTAAGAGTTATAACGCAAAACTCTTTGTTTAGTTCAAATAAGCTGTTTCAGATTTTGGTGTGTAAACTTTGGCTGGGAGATTTTATGATTTGTGGTTATTCAAAATTTATGTAGTGATAAGCTGTATTGTAACTGAGTTCTATAATGTATTGTAACTGAGTTATATAATGTATTTAAGAGGACAGGGAACCTCTTAATTACATTTAGCAGGGGAAAAAAGTGAAAAGACTGTATGTTTTTACAAGTTGTATAGCTTAATAATAATTTGAGAAAACAATATAATGCTATACTAGCTTCTCTGTTCTGAGAATGGCTGGAAGCCACTTTCTAAAACTTGAGATATCTATAGGAATGCTTTAAGATAAAAAAATTTAAAAATGGCTGAGTAGTCAGGAAGAGATTTTAGAAAGAGGGTTCAATAAAGCTAAGGGCAGTCTAACCCATCTAATATTCAAGTTCAATATCAAAAGTAAGCCTATTTCTTAAAATGTGAGTACATTACAAGAAAAACAGAATTATGACAGAGAAAACAGTCTCTGATTAGTCATTGAATATATATCACTTATTAAAATCCTTCTTGGTCATCAAATGAAGGCAAATAATCATCTTACAAAGAAAGTAAGGAAAGCATGAACTTCTCAAGCACCAGTGTCTGTGATTATGTTTCATATTTTCAAACATGAATATATCAGGGCTCTTTTGAAGTACGGGTTCAGTATTTGGTAAACAAGATATACTTGTAGGCAATGGACATAAATTGCCCAGAATGAAGCCATAAGTGGCAGTGTGGTGTCCAATCATAGAAGAGACTAAATGTCTGTGTATACTAAATTCTATAAAATTTAAGTAATGTCTGGAAATGTGGCAGGATTTAATTATCCACTTAAAAAGAGCAAGTTACTTTTTCCATGCTAAACTAAAATTCTGAGATTATTTGCAGTGGTCCTAAGGGATGCTCACTTGAAAATTGAATGTAATATTTTTACTCACATCTTAAACTACAGATGTTATATAAATGAACTAATTCAGCTCTATAAAATGGTAGGATAGGATAGTAGCAAAAATGATTAAGGGTCAAGAGACCTGAGTAAAAAATATCACTCATTGAGTAACGTATTAGATAGGTTATTTAGGCCACAAATTAATTTCAAAGTATTTTCAACCTTGCCTTCAGGAGATAGACATCAACTTATCTAACAGATACTATCCCTAAACCCAATTTAATAGGAATGTTCTTAGTGAAGCTATTGAGTAAAGTAAAGAAATCCTGGGAGTTTTTCAGAACAGGTTCAAGGGGCCTTTGCTGCAATGATTTCACATCATCCTACCCAGATATTCAAAACCTACTTGCTCTTCTTTCCTGATTTTTTTTTTCCTTTTAAAATAGGCCCCTTCAGAAGATACAATAGCTTAACCTAACGAAGTGGCAACAATTTGAGAAATTTCAGGCAAACTGCCAAAACAGCAGGAAAGGGATTATTTAAGTGGATGATCCATTTAAATACCCTCAAATCATGTTCTATCCATTTTATGTGTTCACAGGTTCAGTCCTGATAATAAAGTGTAGTAGTTTATATAATAGAAATTGTTTGAACAAATAGGCAGAAGGGGTCAAGGATGAATATTTAATAAAGCCACAGTTTAAAACCTATGATGCTAACAATATCTGGCCTCAGCATAAAGCTTGACATTTTCCTCCTGTTTCAATCATACAGTTTATACAAATAAAGCCAACATATACTTCTTCCCTTTGTTTATAACTGATATAGGTAGAAACAATTTTTTAAAAATTTATGCTACTTGATTGTCTTTCGAGAAGTAACTTGGGTAAAAACAAAAGACTGAACACCAACCTTTTAGAATTGTCTTATAGCTGTCTTCAGTAACAAAAGGTGCCTTTAAGAAATATTTTTAAAAATTAATCTAACTTAGTGCTAGATTATTGTTGGCAAATCTGTGTATCTGTAAGTATGTACTATAAGCTTAAGATGGACAAGTGTTTGGACCTCCATGTCTGGGAATTATGCCATCAATACCCACAGTTGATTCACATGTTTTTTTGGCTCTTTCCCCTCATGCCATCTGTGTGTTTGGCATTGTGCCTACTTGCAAGTTGGTCAAACCTGTGCCAACATAATGGAGTTTCGATGGATGGTACATAGAATGCTGCAAGATGTAGCATTTTAAAGAGGAAAACCTGCTTCAGGGGGCACCACATTGGTTCGACATATGGCCTTCCATGGACACCTGAAGAGAAAGGGTGAGAAAAGACATGGAATCCACAGATACTTCCAAATGGCAATAAAAATGAGAACACTGTGAAAATCTCTGTGCGAAGTACAAAATGAAAATATCTTCAAACACTTTATGGCTTGACATATTTGAATATTAAGTGCTATGTGGGTTCTCCGTGATAATGTTGATTAGTAAGAGACACTGAGCTTTTTACATGGCACATTTAATATTTCAGGAGTATGCTCAGGGAAGTTAAGTAGTTGATTAAAACTGGCAATACGCCCTGGAGAAAATATCAGAGCCTAAATGCAACTCTCAATTTTCGAAGGCCAGTGAATGAGATGCTAGGTTTTGGAATTGGCATGAAAAGCACTGGAAAATATAATGCTCTTCATTTCTTGATCTGTTTTTGAGATTAATGAGTGCAAATTATAATAACATACAGTTGTTTGAATTGAGCACCCTAGGTTAGGATATGCTGCAACAACAAACAGGCCTCCAAATCTTTATGGCTTAACATAATAGAAGTTATATCTTGTCCACTGTTCAGGTAGCTCTCTTTAAAATAATTCAGATACCAGACACTTGCAGCTAGTGCCGCTGCTGTATTGTGAGTACTAACCTTGGCATCTTCCAGCCTGCAGATGGAATAGAAAAGAGGGCAAAAAGAAGGAACCTTGGGTACATAAAAATACTTCAGGCCACAAATGATACATGTTACCTCCACTTACAATCCACCGGCCAGAGCTAGTCAGTGGTCAACCTGCTGGGAAGTACAGAAGAACACAGGATTTCGGGGAGAAGCAGCAGTCTTCACCACAGCAGAGGATGTCAGCAGTCAGTCTTTTTCTCTGTGTGGAAAAATCCAAGGAAGTAACGATATCTCTGTTCATCCACTTATAGAATCCTGGACTGGCAGGGACCTAGGAATCCCAGGTAGGATTGCCTCAGAGGCCAGTATATGGTTCTCCAGTTCTGCATCCCAGTGCTTTGCAGTCTGTGGCACAGCTGATATATGACTAATGAATGAATGAATGAATGAGTGAAAGTGAAACTCTTATTTTACTTATCAGATCAAAAGAGATTAAGTGACTTGTATGAGTACCCAAAATTCTCACTCCTGGTACAACTCTGCCAATTTACGGAAACTATTTTCATAGTGTCTACCTTTTTGGACAAATGTTTTGAAGCTAGATAACATAATTATTCTCTTTGAGAAGTTTAAAAAATTATTAAAAAATAGTTTTTGACTGTAGGAGTTTGCCATTTTGACTTCTCCCAAATTTTACTTTACATGAATGTCTGAACTTGCTCTGATCTTTCTCTCTTGAGTCAGGACAAAATTCCTCATGTGGGTGAGTATATATCCATTGGTTTGTGGGAGGCCTGTATTTTTGTTCTTCTTTGATCAGAGGATTCTGCCAAAATTTTTATTCTGAGTTACTAGGAATTTTGGTTAGTCATAGCATGCTGTGTTTTTGCGGTGCACACTGAGCGCTGGAGAACATACACTTAACAATGTAATGCTACTCTTCCTTTAGAGTCAGCAGTAAAGAGACCTGGAAAGGAAACATGCATAATATAGAGCAAGTGAGGGGCTAGAGAATGTATGTGAGAACATGGTAAGGAAGCAGATGTACTGGGTGTTTGACCATCATTCACATTTTGTACCACTCCAGCATTTCTACTTTCGTATCTCCTTGAGGAAGATCTGCTAATTTTTTTCTGTTTTGAGAAGAGTCTAAAGGGTATTAAATCATAGTCTAAGACAAATAATTATATGCATACATGCACATTTAGGAGATAATTTTAAATTGATTTTTGGAGGCAAAAGATGCTTAGCATGGACTGAACATTTTCAAAATCTTTGCAAAGTGGCAAACTTGTGACAGGTAGAAAGTAGTCTGCAAGATAATGTAGGATGAGGATGAATAGAAGAAATAAAGTTAAGTAATCCTGAAAGAAAACAAAACACAATTTTGAAAGCATAAGGTGAATAGAATATGAGGGCAAGGAATGGGCCACTGTACCTGCACTCTGTGCTTTGAGTGTGACATGGGATAAAGGAAGAGCAATAGAGAGCTATATAGATCAAAATCCAGAGGCTTGTTCTCTACTCCTCACCTAACAGGTTTTGAATTCTAGCTCTTGTTACTTTGAGAATTTGGAAAAGTATTAGCAAGTTCAAAGGATGATTATAGGATTGACTAAGTTACCACTGAACACACATTCATCTAATTTGTTCGGTTGAGAGATATCATTTAGTATTCAGTGACATATTGAGTATTGTAGACAGAGTCAAATCTTAGAAAGTGTCCACTAACATACCTATATTAAGTCAATTTTTAACTTTTTGTGGAAATCACACCTTTTTCTATTTATTTTAAAGAAAAACAGTGCTTTTTGATAATTCTGTTTTCACATACTGACAACTTAGTGATGCATGTTACTACTTACTTCAGAACATTTGCTCACTTCAAAAATCATATGCGGAAGAGTGCTTAAAATTTTGCAGTACATTAGTAAGCACACATCTCAAACAGATGAATAATATTCTGTGAACCACAGGGAAAAAGCTATAGGGAAAAAGTCAACAAGTTTGTTTCTAGGTGCCTCTTAGCTGTAAACCTCTAGCTGCTCTTCATTTGTCAGTACTGAACTTTAATGAGTCCGGATAAGAAGCTAGTCAATGGATATCCATTTAGCTAGTGATAATCTGAACTCCAGCTGATTGTCCTAGCAGCTGTGTGACTTCATTACCATTAGAAAGGCGCACAGCCAAGCCAGCTGGTATCCAAACCAGCTACTCCATACACTGAGCATATCTATTTGTTGGTTTACACACAGAATTACACAAGGCTCCGTGAAAAGTTTGGAGTACAAAATAGAATCTGCATAAAGATTTCATTTAAAGGGCTTATCATTACGATGCCAAGTACAGCTAGTTTGTTTTGTTTTTACTATGATATAGTATATTGTGGTTGTTTTCGGTTCTTCCATAAATGCAGCCTACATGCAAAATTTGCATTTAGATACCAAACATAACTGCACATCATAATTTCCCAGTTAAGAAAACATCTTTTTGGTTGTGTTTGTTTTAGTGCTTACAACAGTGCATTTTCATTTTCTAAGGCAGCTTTAATAGAAAACAGTTTCAGGAACTTGTTAATAGCTAGTTTAGCTTCCATCTGTCCCCTCCTTTCTATCCCTCATGCCACAGTCTAGGATGAGGCCTTTGTTAGCTCTCTTTTGGACTTTTGTAAAGGTTTTCTGACTGCGCTTGGCCCTCTAGTCTCTCACTATCTTACATGACTATCAGAAAGTTGCTTTGAATCACATCCCCATTTTCTGCAGTCGTGTTTGGGTATAATCTCTGGCCATCTGGACCAGAAACAACAGGAATCCAAAAGCAAGTAGAACGCAGATTCTTAGCCCCATCCCAGAACCACTGGATAAGTCTAGGAGTTAATCTTATTTATATTAATCTTTGAAAATCAATTCCGTAATAAGGATACCACAGTAAGGATACCACAGATAGTAATCTACTTCTTGTCTCAAGGGTACTCCCAATTTAACTAATGATTAACACTTTGTCTTAAATAAAAATGAGATCATGATATATTTCATTATATAAATTCAAAATACGTGAAAAAAAATTATAAGTAATCCATTTATGTTATAGGAGAAAGAAAGTGGTATGTTAAAATCATGATCTCCTTTTCAGGACAATGCAATACAAACAATTATGGAGTTAGTTTTTTGAAAGAATTTTAAGAAGCATGTCTTACCAAAATATCTCTTTATCAGAACAGTTAATGTCCAGTAGGTTCAGCAGTAGACCTTATGCAGTTGTTGAAGTATTCATAAATAAGTACATTTTCGAGTAATTGAGCACAAAAAAAAAATGGCAGCAGTATAGGCATACATATGTTTCATTTGGAGAAATTAGAATCTGGAGAGGCACATAACACAAGGAAAGAAAAGAACTTAATTACTGGGGTGAATGTAACAAGTCATATTATCTTTACCTCTTCCAGCCAAACTCAAAGATCTCCTTCAAAAACTTTGTGTGCTTTATATGTGTGAAATTATAGTCCAATCCATTAGATCAAAGCCGTACCCATATATCTTTTCCTGATAAACGTCTCCTAACTTATGTTACCTATGAAGCTGCTGTAGGACAATACCCTTAAGATTCTTAAAAACACTATTAACTGAAAGAGTCTACAAAACATACTCCTGAGACTTTTAGAAGCCCCTCTAGACAAGTCCTTAAATATTTTTGAGGTCATAACAGAGAAAATTACCTTGTGATTTTTGTAACCCTAAATCCACATATTACTGGTAGTGCACTGGATTTGGATTTTTCACAATATCCAGTTCTTATCTTCAGGATCTTTTGCTGGGAGGTACTGGGGATGAGAAACAGTTTTGTCTTCAAACCTGTGAAGCCCTGGTTCATTAATATTTTCTCTAAATTTTGGTTTAAAACTTGTAACTTCCTTTGTTTCTCTCTCCTTTGTATTTTATTATAGGCAGCTAGAAAACATGAATGAGCCCTTTTCTACATTTTGCCTAGAAACTTTAGAGTCATTTTCTTGAGTTCTTTAGACATCTTTTCTACTTCCGTGTAACAAGAAGGAAGAATGTTGTTAAATATTTCAATACTGTACAAGAGTCCCCTTTTCTCCAGCTCCCCAATAACATTTTCTTCACTATCTGTCAAATCTTCACCAACAGATTTACTAGAATGCTGTGAGCATCTTCTCATCCACCAGCCCCAAAACCAATGCCACTCCAGACTACCAGGCACCATGCTTACAACAGGACTAGATTGTTCATCTTTAGGAGTAGTAGGCATTATTTACTTTTTATTTTTATTATTTTTAACAATGATAGTGAAAGTAAAAGGGTGAAGATGAAGAGATTTTACAAAATATGTGGAAATACTATTATAAATACAATCTGTACTCCTGATTATTCCACTTTAGAAAAGATGATAGCAAAAGGAAAGCAAAAACAAAATTCAGTCTTGTTCATTTTCTTATCTTAAACCCCTACTCCAGTATTAAACATAGAGTAAGGGTTCAATGAATAAAAAAATTACTAATTAAAAATGAGTAATTGTTAAATGCCGAGAAAGGTAAAATAATTTTATTTGAATGGCTGATCAATAAATATAAAAATCTTATGAAATTTTCTACTAAGAAATGGAAAGCTTAAGGTAACTTATAGTTTATATAGATAATTATAGGTCAATACAGTTGAAGGGCAAAGATGTTCATAAAACTGAAAGCAAAAAGTGGCCATTGTTTGATTCTTAAAATCTAGCATTGATTTATAGCAAATAAAAAAGTACATTAAAAAAATTTATGAAGCTTGTAAGATTAGGAAACAGAAACACGTATAAAATATTCAGAAAACCAGAACGAATTTGTGAATAACTCCAAATGGGAAGCAGGCTGTTTGAGTTTTACTAGTATTGATTTAACTTATTGGAATTAATAGCATTTGAAGTTGACCTGTGAGAGAAGAATCGTGCTCTCTTCTTAATGCCAATGCCAGAGAGAACATATTGGGATGAGCCATGAATCCGATCCACTATGACAGTACTTATGTTTTCTGTTTTCAGCACAGGGAAAAATACTTAATCATTCTATCCTTTATCTCACTACACTGGGCTGTGCTTTGAACAACTTCCGTCATTTACTTTCCAGAAGGTATTTGATTTCTTTACTACTTGGCATTAAAGTTAGTTTATGTAGAATAAAGGCTCATATACTAGGAATCATGAGATGTAGCTCTGCTACCTGTTCAGGAACTATTTATAAATCATTTCATTTATGTTGTTTCCCTCAGTTTCCTTGCTTGTAAAAGGAATTTTCAAACAAGATAATCTGTGAGGCTTCACATTTATGGTTTTATGATTACGTTAATCTATCCCTGATCTGGCATGTTCATTTCCACTTTTGGTATTCAAGAAGAGTTAGGCCAGAAGAGAGAAAGAGAAGTCAAACCAAAATAAATCTTTTGGGGGTGACATTGATAGCCAATATTAATGATGTCTCTGAAGATTATAGTAGCAAAAACTCACCCAATTTTCTTTGGAAGAGTTATTCCAAATGAACAAAACATACCACCAAATGAAACTTTATTTTTTTTAATCACATGAAGCCTTGCTTCCAGCCAATGCTGTAATTCTCAGCCTCAAACATAATAATGAATGGTAGTAACTTTTAGATATCAACTTAGAACAAACTAGTTGTATTTCTGGGCAAAAATTGTAAAAGGGACAGAAAATAATTTTGAACATAAAGAAGTTTGAGACATTATTTGCTACATTGACCACTTAAGAAACCTGTGCAAAATCTTTCATTTATTTAGTAATAATAATGTTCTCTAAAACAGAATCACAGAGTTATCTTTTTAGAATGAGACCCATCTCTAGGAAACACCTTTTTTCTCCCCCTGTTCAAGAACTTACAATTAGGAGTCAACTTTCAATCAAATCAAATAAAAACTCTTTACCTTCATATCCTCAAAGCCCTTCAAGTTTACACACAACCTCTTTTCTTCATCCTCAGTACCAGTTTCCACCTCCAGTTCAAGTGATTCCTTTCTCTCGACCTTTAATACCAAATATAATCTATTCCTCATATGCAAGTAATCAGTAAAATTAAGGCAAATAAATAAACTATATCACTATACATGTAATTGTTTATATTGACATTTTTAGTCTGTTGGAATTAATATTTTCTTATTGCAAAACAAAAGTCTGTTGGGCTTTCTTTTCTTTGCTTTCAAAAACTTTCCTATTGCTTATGGATAATGTTTGTACTCATTGACAGAATAATATACATTTTGAGGGAAAAAAAAACTAAATTGGCAATTCCCCCAAATTACTTTAAATAGACCTTAATTCAGATGATTTATTGTAAAATAAAAGGATGCCTGCATTTTAATTCAGAAGAGCTTTGTTCTACTCCTTGTTTAGCACTAAAATTTAGATAGATTATTTTATTCTCTGAATCTCTGAGACTGAATCTCTAAAAACCTTTCAAGTTTTTAAAATTCCATGCCTTGTTATCTATCCTATTTTTTCTTTTAAATTTGTATCACCTATGATTATATAGTACTGTGTTAATTAAGTTGGCTATATTAAGGTATCCTTAGCAGAGCAATTTAAAAAATGGAGCACTTAAGTTTGTGAGTATATTTTAATGAGATTTAAAGACAGTTAAGCAAGGTAAGCATCTTTATCAAATGCTATTAAGGAGAATGTGTAAGGTAGTAAATTTGCTTCACTAAGACAATGTTTGTTTGCTTTAAAAATACTTTTCACAAATTAAGAAGGAATAGATATAAATTGCATAGCTTTTCAAGTTGGAAATTATTTCTATACTTGATTTAAAACGCTCGGATAGAAAAAAGCATGATTATTTCCTATGTATTTTTAAAGTATGAGAATTTAACTCAATAAAAATTGAAACACAAAAATCCACAAATAAGTAAGGATATAGTAAATGTATGTTTGTATCAATAGAGTTATATGTTCAACAAAACTTGTGCTGTGGGTGGCAGAATATTAGCTGTCCTTCCATGAGGTGATATAAAGCAAAATTTTTCAGCATTCTGTATCGTTGTGTAAATAAGATAACCAGCCATCTCCTAGGACAGAGGAAGGCAATGGAACTGCGTTCCAATACCAGTTGAAACCACCAATTGGTTTTGCAATATTGCACAATTTATATAGCATTGTTGATCCTCAGTTTGCTTATGTATATGTATAGTAATATGCAACCTTCAATGATTCAGTGAGTTATTCAGGGTGATGAAGCAAAGTTCCAGTTCTTATCTACTAGCTCTGTGCACCAGAGGTAATTATGCTTACTTGTGCCTGGCTGGATGTGTACCAAGGAATATGGTGACATATTCTGTTAAATGCTCTCTTAGAAGAGCCCAGAGCATAGCATAGAGCTGGCTAAGGAGGACATTCTCTATGATATGAGGAACGGAGTTCATAGCCCCTTGTAAAGTTATTTCAAAAGTATAATGTAGTCTCAATATGGAGACTAAAGATGTTCACTTTTCTTACCACGCTTGCCTTCTACAATCTAGATCTTGAAGCACCCTCACATATTTTTAGAAATGCATTTCTATTAGGTATATTGACATTTGATATCCTATCTGAAAATGACACTGCATAATCACTAACATAATTTTAGCAGTAATCAAATTATTACAAATATCTGAAGAAACTCTATTGTTCCCTACTATTTTCAGCTTTATTGCAAAAAATACTGCTTCTGTTTTCACAAACTTCAGGATAATGTCCCTGCTTTTTTGACACTAATGCATTTCCAGTAAGTTTCAAAGAAAAATAAGACAGTGAAGGGAAGAAGAGATTTACAAATATTATGATTTTCCTAAGCACAAGGTGAATGTTTTATTTAATTTTGTCATCTCAGAACCTAGCACAGTGTCTGGCATACAGTTGGTGTTCAATAAATATTTGTTCAGAACATGACTAAGAAAGTTAGTTTGATAAAAATGGTCACTTTGAACAAAACATCTATTACGTTGTACCATTGCACTACTCTCTGCTTGAATTACTCTTATCTGAGTAAAAGAACCCTAAAAGTATTATTTTGTAAAAAAAAAAGAACCATTTGTAACTGAGAAACAAATACCCATCCATATTACTATCTTATCACCTTTTATATTTTTAATATGCCACTGAAATATATCTTTACAAAAATCCTAGAAAAAATTGCTTCAGGCGGTTAGTATAAGTTTGACCATATGGGCATTGCTTCTGCAATTTACATTTGAAATTGAAAAACAAATCTTATGCACGTTTTTGATGGACTATTTATTTGTTAAAGGTAAGTCAGCAAAATGCTACTTCAGTAAATTTTAAAATACATGCAAGTTAGTACGTTAAATATTAATTTAAATGTTTACAATAATGGGTACCTCTGCTATTTAAGAAAGTCATTATTCCACTATACGGTCAACAAGCATGTTGATTAGAATTAATTCATTACAAAAAGTTTCCAATAATTTTTAAAATAAGTTATTCATCTTTAACTGTAGCCTGAAGCTTGTGGGGGGTTTTTTGTTTTGTTTTGTTTTGTTTATTTGTTTGTTTTTTAATGTGGTAAATTTCACAACAAATTTGTAATTAATCATTTGCTGATTGCAATGAATGGTCTGTCGATAATATGCAACTCACATTGCTAAAAGGGTTATACTGAGCTTTATTGTTTTCTTTTTGTCTTGGGAATGCTTTGTCTTGCTATTTTTCCTAGAATGGATTTTGGATAGTTGTTTTGAAGTAATGCATGCCAGTTTTAAAGAGACACTACAGACTGCTCTGAGGGTATTAATCAAGATATGCCCTAACTTTCTTTTGGCATTACAATATTTGGACATCTGTTCTGACTCCTTATATGTGAAATAAAACTCATACCAGATAGTAGAATAAATGAAGGGTTTCATTATCTTAAATGTCATAACATTTGTTTGAATTATCATGTGTAAATTTTAAATGCTGAAATTGTCATCTTGGTTTTGTTTCATCTATTTTGCTGTCCTTTCAAAAGACTATAAGCCTGAAAAATTCTTTTTTCAATTGCATTAATAATTTAAAAGAAATAATTTACAATTTTATGTAATAACTGAATTTCTTGTGGATGAGCTATATAGTCTGGTAATTTCTAAAAGCATAAATATTTTACTGAGAAACATACCCTTTTAAAGCACAAAAGATTTCTTGTCATAATAGCAGTATATTTAGTGACAGATAATGCATTCTATAAAAGCCATTTGTTGACCATTACTATAGTTCTCTTTGTGTAATGGTATCATAGATTCTTATGTGTTCACTTATTAAAGTATTTTCCATTGTGTGTATAAGAAAGGATTTGTCTCTGAATTCCACAGTGCCACTGATTAGTGGGGAATACATCTAGAGACTCATGGGTCAACTTGGATTACAATAGTAATATTTTTTGGCTCTTTTTTAAACAAGAAAAAATAATTTGATTATGACTGATATCAACAATACTGTCAAATTTGATTTAAACTACCTCTTAAAGCCTTTGCCTTCCTCAAAGGCTTTTTGAAAAATAGTATTATTAATCATGTGAAGATAACCGTTTGCCATGAAACCAGATAACATACATATACACTAGGCTTGCAAACACTGGTAGTACTAGATATTGGTTAAGTGTCTATATTTTATTTTTCATTTCATGTTAGAGCAAACAAATGCCCCATAACTTGACCATAAAATGATTTAACTAAATCATGGAAGCAAAGCAGTGTTTTACAAATGTCTAATTTTGAATACCTTAAAAAAAGTCATAGGAGCCTTCATCCTTCTACCCATTTTGCATATTTGATGTCAGAAAATGAGTGCTGTTTTGCCTGGCAAAACATTTTAACCCGAGGAGGCTTGTAATATTTTGTTTGTGAGACTACTTTAAGGTGGTTGTAATTCTTAATAAGTGAAAGACCATTTTTATAAATGTTGCTTATTTTAAAAGATAAAAATGTTTTAGGTTAAATTTATATTCTTATATTGAATTATGACATATTATTAAGATCACATTTCAGTTTCATTGCTTTAATGTGTACATATGTACATAGCCACAATGTGCAATTTTGTGATGATTTTTTTTTCTTCCTGTTACTGGGGACGAGGGTCCCATTTGTCTTGGTCCTTTTCCCAAGTCATTAAAGAATCAGACTCCAGTCAGAAGCAGCAGCAAAGCTTTGATGAGCACAAAGGAAGATATACTTCAAGGGAGAAGCGAGCCAATTCCCTGAACAGAGAATGGGCCCTGAAACACAAGTTTAGGGTTTTTTATCTTACTAATTTTGCATATGTATTATCTAACTTGATTGACATTTTGATTGACAGGTCAGGGTTATATAAACTTTTCACACTGCGCATGTCCTATCCCATAATTCAGTCTGTTATAATGGCATGTATTTATGGATTGCATATGTATAAGCCCCTAATGAGCATTAACATGTTCAAAGGTCACCTAAGGTCTCAAGTTGACCCTTCTGCACATGTCCTTATACCTGGAAAGTCCCTAACAGGCCCTTGTGGTCAGATTTGGCTCTTTCTTTGACAAGTTGCCCCCAAAAGGGGTGGATTTGGGGTAGAGTTTCCACTAAGTTACCCAAAGGGGAGGGACCTGGGTTTAATAGTGGCAAAGTTTAATTTTCCTTTTCCCTTTGCCTGCACACGACTAACTGCTTAACATTTTTAGAGTTTGAATGTGAGAAGTTTTCATGGTGGATAAGTCCAGAATTGTAGAAGGCTTTACATTATTAACACCCATTATTTATCAAGCATTACTCACTCTTCCTTTTAGTCTTCCAATAGTGATGTGGGATATGAAACTCCATTTTCAACCAAAATTTATTGAAATAAATGTAATTACACACATATTTGTGCCTTATCATAGAACATTTTGCTAAAATTTAATATAAAATTATTTTAACAGAAATAGCAATACTAGGCAAGTGTCCCTCTAAGAGTTTGCATAAATTAAGGATTCAAAGTATATGTACTGAAAAATGGTTATGTCTGTCTACATAAGTATACATAGATAGTTCCATCTTTTGCAAAATTTGATTGTGATTATTACTGTTCTGTACAGTCAAACAGTGTAATTGAAATATTTTTTCAACTCCATTCAAGTTTAACTCTTTACTTTCCATGAACTTCAAATATGTAATTTTGTAGTGGTTTTTACTGCTATTGAATGAAAAAAAAATCGAAAAATTTAGATACCATGACATCTATTACTTTTTGAGGTGACCAATGTATCTTATTTTTAGAGCTGTTTGTGAACTAAATTTGTAATGACATAATAGATTTAGAAATTTGTTAATTGGAAATAGATGAATTGTAGAAACAGAAGTATATAGATTATATTAAAATATTTGTTAATATTTGAGTATGGCCTGGAGGCAGATACATATGAAATGAAAGAGTAGCCAGAGGGTGGAAGGTCTTTATCAGCACCGCACTCTCCCGAGCGAGCCACGGGCCGGCCCTGTGGAAGGTCTTTAAAAGCTAGGCTTCAGGCTGAAAACTTTGATGGCACAGATAACTATCACATTTGAACAAGTAACGGTACTTAGGATGGATTGTAGTGGTGTGGCAGATTATTAGCAGGAAGAACCGTTTGGATCACCCTTGTAGTGGTTTAGGTGAGATGTGATCAGACCTGGACTAATGGAAGCTGAGAGGAGATTGACTGGGACTGGCATAATTCAATGTGGGAGAGAAGGGAACAATCGGAAATTATTCTAACCCTGATCCTGCATAGCTAGGGGTAGGACGATGGCAACACTGATGAAAATAATTTTGAGAAGAGGATTCACTTTTATGGAAAAGATAATGTTGAGTATGAATTTTTACCATGCCAGCTGCATGGCAATATAAAACATGGATTTGTGAACATGAAACCGAAAATCAAGAGAGCAGTCAAGGCTGCAGATATGGAACTAGATTTTATCAGGACAGTTGAAAGCTGATGAAGGGAGTGGAACCAAAGATGAGGGGTTTTAAGACTATGAATTTGGAAAAAAGGGAGGGCAGTGCTGAATGCTGCAGCGATCAGGTAGGAAGCGAGGAAAGACATTCTAGTCAGTCAGTACTTCTAAGCGGTGCAGGAGAAAACCAGACTGCAGTGGATTAGGGAGTTAGAAGAAGCAAGGAAAGGAAGATAGAAATTTTATTCACTGTTTTTAAGAAGTTCGAGTGAAAGGTGGAAATTAAACGTAGCATTTTGCAGGCACAGGACGTTAAGATATTTTTGTTTAGATTATTGATACTTAGGCAATTTTCGGTAAGGAAAAAGAGTCTATAGAGAGGGAGAGAATGAAAATACAGGAGAGAAAGATTATATATCCTTGAGGTGTTGTGGTTTCTGAGAGACTGAGAAGGGATGGAATCCAAGCACAGATGGTGATCGAGTCTCAGAATGGAGGAAGGGAACCCCTCTTGAAAAAGAGGGAATGAGGGCGGGCTACAGGTTTAAGAAGAGTGGAGAATGTCTAATATATACAAAAAGTCAAAGTGTGTGTGTGAAATACTGTTAGTCAACTAGAGTGGAGAGGACTTGAGCAGATTCAAAACCCAAGTCAGTACTAAGTAAAATCAGACCCAGAAAGACATCAGGGCTAGAACAACTGTGAAAAACTGTACTTTTAGCACAGGCAGTTGGCAGCAAAGCCCAAATATTTGTCCAAAGAAGGTTTGATTGGCAACTTCAAAACCATAAAGTTATAAATACTCAATTATAGTCTAAAGAGAATCTTTTTCTACTCTTCTTTTAGGATATTTCACTATGAAAAATAAAATGTTCACCGAAGGAAGGTTTCAGAGAACAGTGTTAAATATTTAAAACTACAAAGAAATAACTAAAATGTTTAAACCGCTTATAAAAATATAACCTCTGATGCCCTACTTTGGAGCAGAGTTGGATTTAAAGGATGCCCCACACAGAACTATTCATATTTCCCATGAACACAGCAACTCATATGAATATTGTCCCCTCCCAATCTCTAGCACCTCAAAACTTTCCAATTTATCAGAACTCACTGGTTTTTCCTTCCATTATGTCACCATCTTGATCTTTCCTCTCTTGTCGATGACACAGCCCTGCAAGCTGTGTTCCAGATAAATTGTATTCTGTCAGTGAGCAGCCTTCTGGGGGACTGTAATTCGTTCTCATATCATGTTTTTCTTTTGAGAATCAGTCCAAAAGGCATCTGAACTTTCTCTTCCCAGCAGACAGTGGAAGAGAAAGAAGTCAATTGGGCAAAGGCAGCAGAGAGAAGTTGTGGGTCCTTGTGTTAACAGTTTATGTCCTATCACAAACAGAGTTGTAATACATTATAACATTTAAAGGATATATGTCTTATCAATTTGCCACTATGACAAATTTTTGTAGAACACATAGTACTGAATTAAGTGTAATAACTTCTCAAGAAAGGCATGCAGGTGATATTTAAAAGTTTAAGATTTTATGACCACTCCTATTATGTATTACCCAGGAACACTCATGGTGGGGGGATGGTTTGCATAAAACAGAGATTAAAGTGATAGTTCTAATATCCATTGCTTCTAGGCATCCCTGTAATCTGTATCATACTAATAAATGTGACAACTGTATTTGCTTATCATCAAACAAGCCAAAATGTAAGATATTTTTCCTTGCATAATGCCTAGGGCTTTATATTTAGGTTGGAAAGACATAAGCAAATATTTTAAATATTACACAAGCAATGTTTGATAGTTGTTCTTTTGTTGTTATTTTTGGATTTTCCCTCAGGGCTTTCCACTCAAGCCATCACCTCTGTCCCAGACTACAGCTTCCCCAGCTAGACTGCTTCTTCCTCTAGCGCATAAAACTTGTTGAAACTATTACTCTTTCCTCTGCTTCTCACAGGAAAATCCTCAATAGTCCAGTTACAGACCTGTTTTGGGACAGTAAAAGCAAAAACTAACAGGAACAATTTTCCCTTAGAAGTTTCTTTTTAGATACACAAGAGATACACAATAGATTTTAATTTTTATATTGCATAAGAAACAAAATAATTATATCTCTAAAGTCTTTTGTGAATTTAATATTAATCATTGATGAGGATGATGTCTTATGCCTTTATTCTCTTTCAAGTAATTGTTTACTAATATGAGAGTTCTGCAGTCATTTTTGATGAGGTTCTTTGTAGCATCAAGGCGTGAGGCATTTTTGCAGGAATTACATCCACATTCCTGTGAGTAAGGTAGTGGTGCTGGAAAGTAGAAAGGAACTCTGTCTAGATAATCATTCCTAGTTACTAAGGAATGCAAGGAATTCAGGATTTACTTGTTTAACAGCTGGGCACATGGCTGCCAAAATGAAATGAGAATCAAATAAATACTGTCTCTATATGCTGCCACTTTAAGAAATCTTCCTGAAATCAACCAAAACTATTAATATAATTGTTTTTCAGATATAAAAAAATAGAATCATATTTTGGAAATCAATTCTATAATAAGGCTAGAATCTTTTTATAAGTAATTCTTAAGATATAGCCTTTAGAGACAGTGGAGTATAGAACTATAAACTGTTTACATTCTGTTGTATGTTTTGGCTACTCCAACTTGATGACTTATGCTGCGTTATAAAAACCAATTAAGCTCCAGTTTTCTAAGACAGTATTTACTTTATAGATTTACTAAGGAGATTAAGTGGGATAAAAACTATGCAATTGCACTTTGTTCTTGGAGCAGCAGTGACACTGTTGGCGTTCACTGAGTTCGGGAATGTTATCGAGAGCCTGCTTTCATACTTTTGCTATGAAAATTACATCAGTTCTGGTTCTGGTTCTAATAAACTATTCAGCTCCTTGCCCCAATATCATCCTCCACAGGACACATCAGCCTCATGTGCAGGCTTGTTTCCTCCCTCTCCTTTGAGATGCACTGTATTCCCGTCCTACTTACTGACAGTAGAGAACAACTTTTTTGTTTTCTTCTATTTCTCCTCCTCCTTTGTGTCCACCTCAGCCTCCACTGCTGCCTATATCACTACCTTGTTCTCCTCCCACCTCCTCCCAATTTACTGGTTGCCACTCATACCACTTTGGTCATTCTCAACCCCAGTTTAATGACTGGTGACCACACAGAAGCTTTTGACTTGGATTTATTTCACAAACTCAAGCATTATGCCTAGTTTGATATGATGGAAAATGCTATGACATTTCAACTCCCTGAGTATTCAAAGAGGGCAAGACATTCTTTGCAGATTGGCTGAAATTACATCAAAGCATTGAACACATTTGCAGCTTTTATCAGATTAAATGAATACTGTAATGACCAAAATAACCTCAGACATAAATGTAAGTGATGAATACAACCTTTTGGCATTAACTGAAAAAGATATATTATATTATTGAAGATAATAGATATGAGAAAAACACTTATGGTTTCCAGAAACTAAAACATAGTTAGGTAACTGATGTACTGTTAAAAGAACAGTTTAAAATATATGATATTGACTTGATTTCTCTAAATTCAAAATTTCAGGCAAATGTAGTTATTGTAATAAATATTTTAGCTGTTTAAGTTCATATGCTTGCATTTTTTTTTCTAATTGGGAAAGAAGAATACAAACTATTAGATAAGAATTTTATTACAGGGAGATCAAAAACCTGAAAAACACGTTGGGACCCTACTCTATTCGATGGATACTGGCAGAAGTTGTGATATATTCTAGGCCTGTGATTATTTTAGCATAGCTTTTTCAAAAGTGTTTCCTAGTCAGGTGACACTTATGAAGTAGATGTATTCTGTGATAAGTCACCAATGATTTGTTTCTTGTGTGACATGTTACTCTTTGATTGGCAGTTTATCATTTGCCCAAGCTTTCTGGTTTGCATACTGTCAGACTTTATAGGAAGGGATAAAGTTCCTTATAAAAATAATCTTTTTTAGTATTACTATCAACCTGATGAGGTAGATATGAGCTATTTTCATTTTTCAGCAGCACAGAGATGGCACAATGTAGCAGGATTAGAGCTGTTTGTCTGATTGCAAAGCAAGTGCTGTTCGTTGCTACCCTGCCGAACTCTGAGCAAGCTTCCACTTTCCTGGTTTCAGTACATTTGTCTCTATCTTGTGTCCTTAAGCCTTACCATCATGTGCAGTATTTCAGTTCTTCGTGGCCTGGGTCCTGACCTGCTTTCATGGACTCTGGTCCTATTCTAAACCTTACATGTGAGAAGAGTATTGACTTCTCTCTTGTCAGACGTAGAGAGAGTGTCTTCCCATCATACTGATTGAGGTTTTCCTCTGCAGACCCACAGCAGGGCAATCTCTGTGGGGTCTGACTTCCTGTTCATGAAGGGAAATGTCTAGGGTTTCCCTCTCCAGGCCTTCTCTGTAGTACCACAGTCCCTGGTTGAGAGGTTCAGAGTTATGTCAGGGTTGGGGTAAACAGAGTTTTATCACTATACTGATTCATGTACTGCCTGACCAAACTACGAAATTATTGCTTTTTTTATTTTACTCTAGTTTTATTTTCAGTATTAGTTCTGATTTAAATGTTCCTTTACTACTTAGGCTCTGACCTCTGTGCCTATTACATAAATAGCACTCTTCTTTCTTTAGTTCGGAAAATCTGTATTGAAGGGAACATTTTGATCATAGAAATGATATAGTTGTAAT
The DNA here is from genome assembly GCF_000696425.1 of Galeopterus variegatus. Lineage (NCBI taxonomy): Eukaryota > Metazoa > Chordata > Mammalia > Dermoptera > Cynocephalidae > Galeopterus > Galeopterus variegatus. The sequence continues at coordinate 617,769 of NW_007726183.1, read as the reverse complement.
TACAGTAAGTGTTTAGTAAGTTTATTATTCTTTCTATCAGTTGGTTCACAAAGCTTACAGTTAATGCATAATGTATAGTGGGAAAGTGGGAAATATACGAGAGTTTATGTGGGATGTATCATCCTTTGATAAAACCAGAAAATTTTCTATGTATTCGCATTACTGTCAATACATAAATGTAGGTGTCTAGTGTAAAAATGACAACTTTTGTTTCATTTTGTGGAATAAAAACTCAATTTACTTCAGGTGTTTTGCTTTCTCAAGTTAGAAAATTTTGTATTTATTTTCAGGTACCATGTAATAACTATTTTATTTAATCAATTAAAATCTTTGCATATACAAGGTCTATACAGTATGCATATAAATACTTAATGTATACTTATATTGACATTCCAATGGCCACCTTAATTAATAATTGTCCATTCTTTCTCATAGATTTGGAACTGATGCTTCTTAAATCTCTGTGTACATATAGCTTTCCATTTTCCAATAAGCACTGAATCTCAAGGACTGTGATCCCTCTCTTCTGAATTGCTTCTGTTTGCCTCATGAAATATTCTCTCTACCCTCCCCGTCCTGCTGTCTTCCTGGTCAGAGTCTTATATAGATGACATCAGATCAATCTTGCCTTCTTGCTTCTGATTGACTTGGCTAATTGAGATCCCCAGCAGAAGATGGGAGGGAGGACAGAAGGGATAGGGTTCTTACATTTCAGGATACCTCCATGAAAAGTCACTTAGGACTGGGCATCTTTACCTCTCAAGGATGTCTTCTCTATGTCACTCTCTCTTTCTGAGACTGGTAACTACCTCCTCACATTGTCCCTTTAAACTTAAGGGTGGTAATAGCCCCCATTTACTTACCCCAGTATTCTGCATGATCCTATGTGGTTTCCCACAGACTTTTTGGTAGTCATCTAAAAAGAGTAAAATTTCCTCCAGTTATAATAATGCACGTCTTCAGATTAGAGTGTGTCTGTCATCTATTTTTGAAAGGATGCTGATGATGTCCCTTCTCTGAGTGTAAAGCTACCACTTTCCCCAGGGTCTCTTCATGAATGGCAGGGACAGTGGGAAGGTGCTGAAGTGGGAGCAGGCCTTATCTCACATATAACCCACGCCTCCCTGACCTCTGCAATATGGTCACACAGAGTGGCACAGCTATATCCAACTTTACTGAATAATTGGGAATAAATTAAAGGGAATTATAAAATTTGAGAGTAATAATTTAAACCAAATTCTAATGATAATTTTTTTTTGCCATCATTCAATAGAAATTACCCAAGAAATTAAAATTCACATGGAGCCTGCTCATAGGTGAAACATCTTTTTTACATATCTCCCTATTCAAAACTCTGCTTCTGACTTTGCATCTACCAGTCAGCAAATACTATGTCCTACTCCAGTCATTGGCTTTATTCAAAGACTGGCAATTGTACTCTCAGTCATGTATTGCTCCAAGTCTCCAAGTTTTTAATTCTAGAAAAATGCCCCAGTTCTTCCAGCAGTGTAATACAAAGCTAAATAACAAAAGTCAAAAATGGGTTGCATCTGAAGTATTCACAGCAAGAGAAGCTGCAGATGTGCAAATTGATAGCTCTGAGTTCCTGTGGAATCACACACACCCCCTGCACCAATTCTAAGAGACAGAAAATGCAACCTAATAGAGAAGAGTCCTGGAGCTTCCATCTGTGCTCACTTTCAGAAGAACTTGTGCTGTCCTTCAGGTATTCTAACCTCGACTCCCCAAATCTCTGTAACCCACAACAGTTTGCATCTCCATTAATTTTTGTTTGTTTGTTTTCTTTAGTAATTATTATTTTTTTCCTTAGGACTTACACTGGTAGATTTGTTCCTAGATATTGTAATAACTGTTGACATTGTAAATGTCATCATTTTCCATGACTTTGTTTTACTGTGGTCAGTTCTATTAATTTTTACATGCTATTGTTACATCTGGACAACTGTTTAAGCTCTTTCTCTAATGTATGTAGATTGCAGTTGATTCCATTGAACTTTCTACACAGAACATTGTATCACCTATCAATAATAATAGTTTTTCTCTTTCTTTATAATGCATACAACTTCTATTGTTTTATTCTTGATATACTGCATTTCTAAAGACCTCCAATGCAATGTTAAATAATCAGCAGTGGTATTTGGGGTTAAAGTAAGAAGTAAGTCCTTCTTTTAAAAACAAAACAAAAAAAATTGCCTTTCTGAAGTTTTGGTTTTTGATTGTTTCAGCCTACTTTGTGGAGCTGATATATAGAGTTTGTGATGGCTATTCTAATATGTTCATTTGCCTTTTGGCTAAATTACAGATTCTAAACATCATGTTAGATACAAAAATTAATACAAATTAGAATTAAGAGAATAAAAATAACCATGGATTTAGAAAAAAGTAAAAGATTACAACATAATGCTTTTCTCAAAAAACCTACGTGAATAGATGATGTATAGGTTTCTTATGCCTGATGTAACAAATTACCACAAACTGGTTACTTAAAACAACAGAAATTTATTCTCTCACAGTTCAAGAGAGGTTAAATCCAAATTTAGTATTCCTGGGCTAAAATCAAGGTATCAGCAGGTTTGTGCTCCCTTCAGAGGCTGTAAGGGAGAAAACATTTCTTGCCACTTCAGCTCTGTAGGCTTCCAGCATTCCTTGAGTTGGGGCTGCACTCATCCAGTCTCTGCCTCTCTGTTCACTTTTTTTCCCCTCTTTTGTCTGTCCAATCCCCCTCTGTTTTTATCTTATAAGGACACTTGTGCAGGCACTTAGGTCCTACCTGGATGATCCAGGATAATCTCACCTCAAGATCATTAATTTAATCGTATTTGCAAAAACTTGACCACATAAGGTAACAATTCCAGGTTCTAGGGATTAGGATCTGACATATTTAGGAATCGCCATTCATCCCACTACTGTCTGTCTTCTAGCCCCCAAAGATTCATGTCTGTCCTGTGTGCGATATAGTATCTCCAAATGTCTCAATCCTTAATGTCATCCACTCAAGTAGAAGATCTCATCCAAATGCCATCAGCTCCAAGTCCCAGATTTCATCATCTAAATCTAAATCATTTAAATCAGTGAGCGAGACTTGGTATGATCCATCTTGGGGTAAAATTCCTCTTCGTTCCTGGACCTGTGAAACTAGAAAACAAAAAAGTAATTTGCTTGTTTTATATCATAGTTATAGAGATTCCTATTTCAGAAAAAAAAAAAAAAAAAAAGTGCAAAGTAGAAATGAGTTACCAGTCCCAAGCAATCCCAGTCATGAACTTGGTCACATCTGCAACAATTTACCAGATTACAGAGATTAGGTCTTGATATCTTTGAGAGGTCACCATTCACCACACTGCAGATGACTTTATAAAAAATGATATCTTAATTAACTTATGTAGAGATAGAAATTTTAAATAGACCAGAGAAAATAAGATAACAGAAATGTTAATTCCTACAAAAAAATGCCAAGCCAACAATTCACAAATGATTCTTTAAAAACTTCAAATAATGAATCATTCCCATGCATTATTAACTATCTGGAGCATAAAGAAGGAAATATTCTGACTCTGTTTACTAAAACAGCACAACAGATACCAATATCTGATAAAATATGCCTGTGAAATAATCTCCACTTATGGCTATTGTTGTAATTTTCTTAAATAAAAAAATAAAAGGTAAAAATAGAGCATTAGGTAAATAGTACATTCAGATGAAAATTGTCAGGAGAGTAAAGATTGTTTATTGCAGATGGGAAATATAGAATCTTAATCTCTATTCTGAAATCTCAAAATCTAACAAAGCTTTGAAAACCAAAATTTTCTTAGTTTATCTGGTGAGAAATATAACCTGAACTGACATGCTCTTTGCAGTGTTAATTTATCCTTCCTTGAGTCAATATTCACGTGTAGTAGTGAAGAAATATTTATGTGATGTTTAATTATAGTGTGCTGTCCCTGACCCTTTTGAGTTTGTTACATAATTTATCATATATGCACAATATATCATATATGCACAACCTTTCTAAAATCCACAAAATTTTGAATACCAAAGCACAGCTTTCCCCAAGTACTTCATCTTAAGGATTATGAAATTTATTTAATTTAATGTATCAGTAAATCAAAGGATATAATAATATGAATCTCAAAACCATAAATATATTTCAATAATAAAACAGCTAACATTAATTTTCTTACTTTCTACATGTCAGTCACAGTTCTAATTATCTTCTAGGTATTAGAACATCAGATCTTCATAACAAAGCAGATACAATTAATACTATTCTTATTTTAATATAGGAAAATGGCTGTATTGAAAATCCAAGCAAACTTTTCAAGGTCAAATACCTAGTATATTTTATAGCCAGATCTTCAACCCAGTGATATATTAATTTAAATTATAAAATTGCATTTTGGAATAACTCTTTTGGTGATTCTCATTTGTAATTGAGTAAATTTATATTCTATCCTGAAATGGAATAAATTGTAAAGACATTTAATTTGGTGCAATGGTCAAATAATCAATAATAAAAACCAATTATTTGACAAGTTTTGTAAAAACATTTGTGAGAGACAGTTTATTTAAATGAAATAGAAGAGGTAGTAAGTATGACAATATCTGGGCAGATATATTTTACATTTCAATGAAAACAATAGTATTGAAAATCTCCACTTAGCAAAATTTGTTATATGTCCAAGTATCTCAGCACTTATAAAATATACTCTCAATTTAAAATGTTATTATCCACAGAAACAAATCAAGTTTTTAAAATTAATATCCTAAAATGCAACTTTGGAGATTTAAGAAAATTTTATTAAAAAATAAAATAAAATAAACCCATGCAAGAAAAGAAAAAAAGCACTCTTCAGAAAAATACTAGTAAGAGAATATTTGAGACAGATGCGGCTAAGAAGCTGATTATTTGATATATGTATATTTGTATTTATTGATACATATGAAAATATATATCAAGAAATATTACTCTGATTACTTTCTTACTGTTTAAATAGCATAATGAGGTCTACATTTGTTTTGCTTCAATAAAATCGATTTATTTTTACTTCTCAGGTTTTTAAAAATTACTTTAAAATAAAACTATTTGTGCATTAAAAAAAAAGTAAAACCAATTTGAGAGCCAGTAAACACGTATTTCAAAATAATGTAATTTAACCATGTTTTAGCACCCTTTTTTACCTTCAAGAAAATTCTGGTGTGCATATAAAGTATAAAAACATCCCAACTACTCAGAGCACTGTTCTAATTGCTATGCAGAATAATCTCTTTAAATTTCCACCATAGTACTTTAAAGGGGTATCAGTACCCTATTTTAAAGATAAGGAAGCTGTGACTCTTAATGAATAAATAATTGCTCAAAGTTACAAGGCTTGGAAATGGAAAGTCTGAATTCAAAGTTTCTCCATTCTAGGAAGTGGATGCTTGTTTAATCTCTGTTTTCTAAAAATTGCAATACATAGAGATGAAAAGGGTAAAATTTGTTTTAAAAATGGCATTTACAGCTTTTTCTTATTCGGTCTCTCTTTAGAGAATCCTAAGTATCACTGAAAGATGGTTGCTGGATAAGTTTACTGCATTTGGCAGTACTCTTTCAAGCCCCTTGGGGTTATGCGAAAGGGACAGGGTCCCATGTGAATTGAGTCTGAATTCTCATCCAAATGAACACCTGCTGTCTTTGTTTCTTATCAATCCTGCAGTCAGCAATGCCAACTCTCTCTTTGTGGTGGAACCCATTCAACACAAGGAAAAGCCCTGCCAGTGTGCCTCGCTAGTTTTTCTTGTTCCCCTCTCTTTAGTAAGTGATCCACTGCTTGAGTATCTCGGGGATGGAGCTATATTAAGTTTATCTTTGGCTATTCGGTATAGTACATTTTTTAGGAGTTTACTCAGTTATAGTCCAGTCTACTTAAAGTGGTCTTTTGATATCTCTCTCTCCCCTCTCCCTTGCTCTGTCTTGTTTATGTTGCTTTGGAAAGAAAGAGACTTGTTATTACAAAAAACACATTTGTATGTTTTTGAAAATTACACTATGCAATCTATTTTTAAATGCCTCAATTTCCCCAAATTAGCAGAAACAAATAATTCAAGCATAAGTAACTTTAATAATATTCTCCCCATGGGTAACCAATTATCAATCATTCATTCTTAGTACTTGACTTATGGACTTTTGCTTTTGTTTAGCTGGTCTGATGTATATATTTAATTAGAAGGTATTCTAAATTGATTTTGTAACCAATTAGGAATAAAGTCAAAATAAATGCTTTTTAAAAATTAATTAATTCTCATAAATAGCCCAGTTCAGATTTTTTCTGTAATTGCATACCACAGTAACACAACTTCACATTTATAAATATATATTTATGAATTATTAGTAAAAATTGTTTTTTTAAAGAAACTTTGCCACTAGGTTTGAGCACAATTGGACCAATAAAAATGAACCATCTCCATATTCCCACTTCCTAACAAATCAAGAAGTTGACTATGTATATATAACAAAATTATATCTTAGAGTATCAAACCGTAGAGGGTTTTTTGGTGGGATCTTTATTTTAAGTGTTGTTTCTATACACATCTATCTATAAATGTATCCTTTTCATTTTGATTCTATTACATGACAATTTTTAGAGTATAAAATGTTTGTACAGAAAAAAATTACAGTTAGCTCTATCTTGCAGGGAAAAACAACTCTGCCATCTGCAGCGGGCATTGGTCCCTCTCTTATTGTGCCTCATGCTTTGTTATGCACGAATAAGCACATTAGTCTTTTCATTTCATTCATTAGACTTTTAATCCTTGATTAGTGTTTTCAAAATTCTCTTAAATACACAACTTCATTATTTCCTTTGTGTTTGATTTTTCTTTTCCTTTTATCTCCACTATGAAACAAAATTAACATTTAATTGCAACAATAGCCCTTTTCTATTTAGATGACTGGTAAATATATTAGTTTCTAGTTTGAGTGATTAGTCATGTGTGGATGAAGAATAGGAAAATATCTCCTCGTTTGGAATAACAGGGTTAACTGTTTAAAGTCAGAACAGTCTAGTCTTGAAAACCATGGATCACACTATTCCACCAATCTCACTCATTCAGTATTATTTCTGTCTCATGGAAAAGCTCTGAATGGATTTACTAAAAGTAAGAAAGTTCTATTGGGATTTGGAACTGATACCACTGGGGTCTCAGAGGCACGTTATCCTTGTCACCAATTCTCCAAAAATAAATTTTTGTCTTTGTTGCTTTTCTGTATTAAGCAAGATAAGTTATGTCAGAAAGTTGCTCATGGTGGGAACAGTTATTAATTACACATCAAAGACACACCAGGCAAACTCTGAAGTAATACACTTACCTTTATCAGATGTGCACCCCCCCCAGTATCTTTTTACCCATAATTAGTCTCAGAGAACTAGGAGCTTCTCTACTTGATCATCTCTCTACTTAGACCATCCTTCCAACTCTGTTTAACAATAATCTCAACTACTATTTGACGTTTATGTTCATATGTGCTATCCTAAACATACTTCCAACAAGGAGATAACACCAGTTATCAAAGGATATATATAAATTAAATAGAAATCAATTTGTAGATGTGAATATGACAAACAACCAATTGTAAAACTTACATAAATCACGTTTGCACAGAATTTACATAGATTACACATTTTGTTTAATTTCAGAGCATCTTCTTAATGTGAAGAAAAAGTTAATTTAAAATTATTACTCATTTTTTCTCCTTAGTCTATATTTCTACAAGATAATGGAATCATAAGCTTGTCTTTCTTTTCTCTTTTCTCCCCCTAGGATGCCTCCATTGCACACAGATTCCACATCATGAGAGAAAAACACCCTGAGAAATTCAACAGTAGGTAAGCTAACAAATGATGAAATCAAAATTATGGCTGCCATCGATGAATTATATCATTAAAAAATCACTACATGGTATAAAACATTTTTATATAAGGAATAAATGAGGCTCAGTGTGTGTGTAAATATTGATGAAAGTATAAATTTAATTAAATTTTTCTTCTTAGGTTTCAGAGTGACTGTAACAGGGAAGGCAACGTGGTCTCCATTTCATTCTCATGTGCTATAAAAGAGAGACTTCAAGTTTAATGTGAAAATAATAGTTTGTTAACACATGCTGAAGCTTTACATGGCTTAGTTTGTTAAAAGCAATCATTAATCCCAAGGAAAAACGTTGGCTTTCACTTTAAGAATGCTGAGTAACGATATGTTACATAGGCATCATATAAGTCCTCTAATCTTTGGACTATCAGTCCCATATTGGCCTCAACCACATGCAAAGTAAACCAGAGCAATATCAGTGCCAATATAAACTCTTTTAAAAGACTTTTTCTTCAAGGAGAAAAGCCTTGACAAACAAAATTAATTTTCCTACAGTGGCAGTAGCAAACATTCATCCCTCCAAAAAGTGGACATTAACTTTGCAGTTACTCAGGGAAAACTTTGCTCTGCATCTTCCTCATTTCTAGAAAGAAACTCCTCAGAAAATCTCCCCTCCCATCCCATCCCCTCAGCTGCCTCCTCTCCCCCCCCCGCCCTGTGCTGCACCTCCACTCTCCTTGAAAAATGGTGCAGAAGAAGTAAATCATCTTTTGCCTCAATTCTGTTTTTTACTCTATTCATTTCATGAAGTTACAAAATCATAATCAACATTTCTGCATAGATACTTAAATGACTTTCTGTATTAGAATTTAATATAGTCTCTGTATTTGGCTAAACTGACATCTTGCCATGAATGCTACAAACCATTTCTTAGATAACTGCCCTGGGAATTTCTTATGTTTATTTCAATTTTGTCACACACTAGTACATTGACAATTTTCTTCCATGTAGGTCCATAATAAAATAAGTGCTGCTAAAATGTACTTTTAGAATTGTTTTGGATTTTTGTTAAGTATAGATTTGAGTGCACTATTTTATGCAAGAATCATCACAGTAAATACTCTCAGGATTGGTAAGGTTCTATATGGTATTTCATTAAATATACCTATTAAATGTTTGGGTAAAACAAATAAAAACTATTTTTAATACCTAACTTAGGTATTTCCTTGAATTGTTTTTTACCCTATGAATTATGATATTATTATTTGCTTTTTCTCTCATAGTTCAGAAAGCTGTAATTTTTGTTTTAAAGGAAATGGAAAAACACATATATGGATATTTACGTGAGACCATAATATCTCTAGAAAGATTCACAAAAATCTTGTAATTGGTTGCTTTTAGAGAGGGGAACCAGTGTTTGTGGAGACAAATGGATTTTTCTTTTATATGTTTTTGCACTGTTTTAATTTTGCTCCAGTTTAGATCAAAAGTAATCATTAAAATTTGCACCTATATGTTTTCTTTGCATCTATAATAGATATTTTTATTTTACAAGATTTAGATTGTTTATGAAACATACATAAATAAATCAATGTAGCAATGAAATTATATTGCTTTATAGATTTCAGCACTTGATGATACACCTCGAATATCCTGAAAATGAATATAGCCATTAATGTACATAAAACCATAATATAAGAAAGAGTGGACTATGCTTTTCCAAAAGTCATTCTATGAAGCATCAGCAAATTTATATTCATATATTAAAAGAGTTTTCAAGCAAAAAAAAGTTGTTTGGAAAAATGCAGCATGCAGTGTAGACCTTCAGGAGTTTCACAATGTAAAAGCCTATTAAAGGCTTTAAGAAATACACAGGGAAAAAAACATGTTTAGCAATCGATAAGCCATGACTATCCCAAACTTATTCAGGAGATAGAGAGAAAGAAAAAAAGAGAGAGACAGCAATAGAAAGAGGGAGAAAGACTGGAGGGGAGGGACAGGAAGGGGAGAGGGAAAGAGAATTAAAAGTATAGAGAGGTATATCAATATACTTATGTGATAATCAGATCTGAATACATATATATGAATGCCAATAGTTGTGATCCTTCCTCAAGTGTCAGAGGCTAATGAATTCCTTTCTGCAGAATAATTTTAATTTTTTTTAATAATAAAGACTTCTATTATTCACATATAACTATTTAATTTTTTATTATCAATAGCACTAATTTATGACATTCCTCACTGCCTAATATGTGGTTACACGCCATTTACTACAATGTTTTTATAAGATGTAAGAGGACACCTTATTAAAACTTCTTCATAAATATGAGGCATGAGTAAATCTTGCTTATAAATAGGTTACAGGCTATATTTCACTTGAAACGGTACTAACATAGAAAATGCCTTGCAGAATGATGTGCAGTCACATGTTTCTATTGTGAATTCAAGAAGTCCCAGGTGTATAGCAGATGCTCAATGTATTATTGGCCAACTAATTTTTAAGAAAACAGTCAGCCCTAATATTTCACATATTACCAAGTCATTTAGTCATGTAAAATTCAATATACACTTCCATATATTAAGTCTTCACTCAGAGTTCCAGGCATTTACGTAATTTCCTAAACTATAATCAACATATTCAGGAAATGAAAATTTTCTGATAAACTTCTATGAGGAAGACATATTGTACACAAACAATTTCATACATACAAGGGCAGATTTTCAGATTTCAACACTGAGATGGGCTAGGCCATAGCACAGTTTCATATTTTCAGGAATTTGCAAATGGATTTTTTTAAGTACTCCTAATAATGGTGTTTCAGATAAGATCTCTTGTCACAATAAATCATATGCCATTAATATTATCCTCTAGCATGCTCACTTTGAAATTCATTTATATTTTAAAGAACATGATGTTTCTAACATTATCTTAAGGAAATTAATTACCACAATATATAGTTCTGCTCGCTATGCTTCTTCAGACAGAAATTGAAAGGACTGGGAAAGGTAATGATTTTTCCGGTGCTTAAGAGAGTGCTAGTTGAGAGGTTTATATCGTATTCTTTCCAAATTTCTATGTAAATCTAAGTTAACTGCTAAAAGGAAGCAAGTTTAAACTTTCTAAACTTTAAGATGTTCTTCCATAAAACTAATTTAAATGAAAACTTCCAGTCCTTTAAACTCAAAACCAAATAATCTTTAAAGTATTTATGCTTCTATGATTTAAAACCACTTATTACATAATATTGGTATTTAAAGTTTTTGTATGACTTGACTATTATTATTTAAAATCATATTTATGCTCTTAAAATGCACATATATTATACCTCTCTTGGTTCTATTTATATAGAGGATTTTAAGATCCTGCTTTTTGAAAAAAAATAATATTGACAATTGTTCATCAACATATAAAGTATGCATCCATTAAAATGGTAATTATGAAGGCTTATAATAATTTTAGAAAGCAATGTAAAACAATTTTGAATTCCATGAGTAAAACAATGCAACATTGTCAAGGACTTGCAAGTAATATCCAAAATGGAACTAGCTATAGAAAGAGTATTGATGGTCTTACAAAGATTTCTTAAAATAGTAGCCTTAGCATGTTTTCTAAGAATCAATTCAAATTCTGAAGGTATAACATCTAAAACCATTTTTCTGGGATAAAATGAAGGGAATCAGCTAACAAGCACTGCTGGCCAGTGATCACAACGATGCTATTTGACTGAGTCCACACTGCTTATTTAAAGTATCTGGTCTCTAACTTACTGAATGAGACAAAGATAGTTTTCTCAGCCCCCTGTTCAGAAGTATGTGGTTCATTTCCATATTATTTTCTCCTTTTTTTATAAAGAAATCTACAACTAGAAAACTGAAATTGATGTGCAAATTTAAATAAGGCAGTTTAACTCAGAAGCTATATAGTGAAATCAAATATGTAGAGAGGGTCTCCTACAAATATGTGAAGAGAGGAAACAAAACTGATAAACTGGTATACTAAACTGATACTTTGATATTATTATGTTAATAAACCCTAATTTTAAAAAGAACCTATGCTCTCCATATTACTCAAAAAAATAATATTTTACATTAATTTAGAAAATTTGCATATGCCTTCAAAAATCACAGTCATTATTTTGTAGGATAATCCTTGATATTTTTGTCTCCTGTCAATGGGTTTTGTGAGATCATGGAATACATCTCTTTTTCTCTCTGGGTATCTACACAGTGCTTGGAACATAATGAGCACTCAATAGTTATTTAATTCATCAAATTATTTATTATATTTGTCTTCCAAATATATTACTGTTTTTATATTTTATGCTTTTAATAGTGCAAAAAAAAGTAATAGAAGAAATTAGATTTGCAATAGGCCTAGAATGAGTCTCCATTCTACACAACTATTCTTTCAGGAATTAGTAATACCTTTCAGTTTTCTCAGTCTTCATGCACCTAACCTCCAAGAACCAGTAATACAAGACAAACAGAAATTCTACAACATAAATCCCTGAGCACTATGCCTTCCTAGTAAATAAAATTATGTGTGCTTATTACAGATTAGTTTTATGCTTATTATCGACTTTATAGGTCAGTAATATGTAATAATCAACCAATTATTAATATTTACCTGGTGATGGTATTGAACTTAAGACTGAGTATAAATATCACTGTCCATATATACATATATATACACACATATATATGTGTATATAAACTGTTATTTTGTAAGTTGCCTAACCTGTGATACTAAGCTACAAGCTAAAGTCAATAAAATTCAATTTTGTATAAATGATATCAATGTGAAGAGAGATTTTCTTGAAGCAAATATTTTATTGTTCAAAATAGCTCTATAAATCACTCTTATTGATTTTAAAATGCCTATTTAGTACCTGTATATTCTTTATTTTAAACTGTGTGTATGTGCATATCTATTCTTAACCTGGAAATTGTTTTTCATATATTCCACACTCTGTTACATATGGAAAATAATAATTTCCAACTTAAGAATAGAGAAATCAAGCCTGTGCATTTTTTAACATTCTACCTTGATGTAAAGACAAAGAAAATACCACAGGCAAAAATAATGAATCAGAAAATTGCCGTTTGCTATCTAGACAGAAAAGACACAACTGAAGTTCTAGGAAAAAGTGCGAAGTTAAAAATATAATGATGTTGACAGAAGAATGCTATATCACAACCAAATGTTTTTACTTAGTATGTAAAATACCATTGAGAAGTTATTTCATTGAATTCAATAAAATAAATTTTTGAAGCTTCAAAGAACTGTTCAAATTCTAAGTAGTACTATGATAATATATTCAGATATAGAATTTTCTTCATCTTTTGGAAGAATTTTAAATATTTTTTAATAAATGCCAACTGAAAGTTGTCTTCCAATGAATTTCATGATATATTCTCTTTCATATATATTGCACATATATTTTTGAGCCAGGCATGAAATACAAAATAATATATAGAAGATATTCATAATTTTTTCTCTGAAGGTTTTTATTATGTATCTTTGTAGAAATGCATTTGTAGAAATTCATCTTTTCTTTCACTTTCAACTTTTAGGAATGAAATTTTTATTTTATATACTAACTTTTATTTGTAACGTTTTTAACATATATAGTAACTTACTTTTTAAAATTTGACATTGACATTCCATAAAAAACAATAAAAGTAAAACAAGATGGAGTCTGTATCCACATCACTGCTGAGACATTAGACCTCACTTTTGCATCACTCAAAACAACTTCATTATTGTATAGTAAAATAAATATTTTTTTCCTATTTAAAAATGTAAATTATTAGGTTTTAAGGCCTACTTTTGTCATATGTAAATGATACCATATTTTATAAGCCAACTGGGTATACGGTTCAACTAATATTGAAAGTTAAACATTTGTCATTTTTATGATTTTGAATAATATCCATATTCATTAGAAATATTAGCATTGATTAGGAACTTTTTGGACAAAATTATATACTCATGAGAGTTCCATGGTCTAAAGCACTCTCATGTCTTCATGTTCTGTGTACCAGTACTAACTTTGTTTTTTTTTTAAAGAAGAAAAATACTGATTTTTTATTCTAACTTAGAATGATTACTCTTTAAATAAAATTTTTTGAAGTTTTTATGTGTAAGCATTATTATTAAGCCAGTTTTTCCAGGTGACTCAACTATTGTTTGCATATAAGCCATATACTATATAGATAAATAAATAGGTAGAGAGATAAATATACAGATTTATATATGTGGATACATATATATATTTGTGATACATCTATTTATATATTTGTATGCATATATATTTGCTACATTTCCATTTTTCATGTTATTTTTTTTTATTTGGATGAATATTTTATTTTATTTTATTATTTTTTTTTTCGTTAAATTTTTATTTTGTCAATATACACTGTATATGATTATT